>NC_056726.1:1536207428-1536293929 GCF_019279795.1 Protopterus annectens
AAAAGTGTATTAATTCTGGTTTAAGCACTTGGGCATTCAGGCCAGTTATTTTACATTAAGAGGGTTCGTGGTCTGCACTCTTGTGGGAGGAGAGGCTGGTCTCTGCCCTTCTGAGCTGGGAATTTCTGGTTAAAGGCTTATAGTGCATGCATATCTGAACTGCTTCTTACTGAAATTGGTACACCTTGTTTGCTGTAGCATAGACTAGATCCAGGCCTGCTGAATCTAGCTTTGTTTGTATAACTTGAGCACTAATCCAGGCATTCTTTAAAGTATTCAATTGTATTTATTACTGCTTGGTAGTAACTTGATTAAAGTGTAGCTATCATTCTAAGTATTTGGATTAAGCACTTGGGCTTCAGACCAGTTGTTTTACATTAGGAAGGTTTGTGGCATGCACTGTGGTGGCAGGACAGGTAGCTTTCATCCTTCTAAGTTGGGAACTGCTGATTGAGAGCTCAGTGTCTGTTATTCCTAAAGTGTATTAGTTCTGGTTTATGCACGTGGGCTTCAGGCCAGTTATTTTACATTAAGAAGGTTCATGGTCTGCACTCTTGTGGGAGGAGAGGCTGGACTCTGCCCTTCTGAGCTGTGAATTTCTGGTTAAAGGTTTATAGTGCCTGCATATTTCAACTGCTTCTTATTGAAATTGGTACACCTTACACCTTGTTGGCTGTAGCATAGACTAGATCCAGGCCTGCTGAATCTAGCTTTGTTTGTATGCTTGTTGTTTGTTTGCTTGTTATTTCCCTGGAATGCTAATTCCACCTAAAACACAGCTTCTCAGTGCTTCTGTGGATCCCTAGTGATATCTGCATTGCTTACTGTACTTATTTCCTTGTTTCACTTGAAAGAAAGTTACTGTTTGTTGTTTTTGCATTTAAGTTACCTGTAACACACTGCACTTAATTTACCTGGCACTTGCTCACTAAAGCAATTATATAAGTCAGCACTAAAAATTAAAAGCACTACACCCTCACTCCCCATTGGCCCTTGTTTTCAATTATAAAGGAATTCCCAATATTATTCTAGCATGTCCAAAGGTCAGTTGTCAATCTCCTCTCCGGTCCAGCTGGTGAACCTGGGAATCTTGAGGCAATGTTACAACTGCCTCATGTACACAGACAACCCTCTCCTCCTCCCAACAAATTCCAACACATGTGAGAGATGCAACCATATAGCCAAACTGGAGGCTAAGCCCTCTTAACTCAGTACTGGCAAAACCAGTCAGGAGGAGAAGGAAACCACACTCACTACAATTCCAGTCTCACATAGACCTACCATGACAGCAAACCAAACACATAATCACACAAAAACATACTTGGAGGCTCTAAATAAAGATCTGCTTAAGCAGCAGAGACCTCCAAAGCAGGCACCCAAGCAGCCGCTACCCCAAAACAAAACACGTGCAACAAATATCTCACAAAGCCAGTGTGCCAAACAGTCACAGCCCTTAAGGCTAAAAAACACACTGATACACTTGTAATAGGTGACTCTATCGTCAGGCACACTGACGCCCCGCTCACCAGGCTGAACAAGGAGAGGGTCATGGTGAGCAGCCTGTCGGGCGCTAGGATCCGCCACATAACTCAAGCACTCAGGTCACTCTAAGGCAAGTACAAATATGACTCAGTCATTGTCCATGCTGGTGTGAATGACCTGAGACGTACCTCCCTGGACTACATGAAAAGAGACATAGAGGAGCTCTCTGAGCATGTAGCCCAGGCCGGTATGACCCTGACCTTGAGTAGCATCTTACCCTCACCAAGAATTATGCCACAATATGAAGACAAGATGATCAATTTCAACAATTGGCTTAAGTACTGGTGTCATTCAAAGGGGATCCAATGCCTGTCAGCCTGGGATGATATGCTCAACAAGCCACGATGCTTCGCTAGGGATGGCTTGCACCTGTCACCCCTGGGCTTTCAAATATTGGCAAAGGCTCTTGCTACCCCCATAGTGCCTTTTTTAGGCAAGGCTCAAAAGACAAACCCACCTCCATAGGTATCACAAGGGATAAGAAACTAAGAGTAATGCTACTCAATGCCAGAAGTCTAAACCTCAAGATGCACGCACTCGAAACTCTCCTTAGCATGGAGAACATCGATATCTGTGCAGTAACAGAAACCTGGTTCAGGGTTCCCGACAGCACCCCAGCACTACCATGTTATACCTCATACCATGCTTTTCGGCCCCAAAACTTGGACCGAACCACAAAAGGAGGGGGAGTATCGATATTCATCAAAGATACCCACACCTCCAGGTTGGTGGCAAAGCACGAAGCATCAGAGACTATCCATGTGCAACTAACAGTGGATAAAACTGTCTTCCAGTTTATAGCCTGCTACAGACCACCCTCCCAAACACAGGAACCCCACTCGGCCTTCCTGAGAACACTGGAAAATATGAAGGTCTCGCCAAACACCATTATATTGGGTGAATTCAGCTACCCAAACATAGACTGGGAGCATTACTCTAACTCCAACACTCTAGCCCAAAGGTTCCTAGAATTCATAAACTGAAATGCTATGGAATAAATTGTTACCACTCCCACAAGAGGAGAAAACATACTGGACCTGATCATCACCAACATGGGGACTCTATGCTCCAGACCAGAAGTGTATCCCTCACTGGTAATATCAGACCATAAACTGATCTCACTGGATATTCACATCCTGACCCCACCCCCTGCCCAGAAAACCACAGTGAAAAACATCTCTAAAGCAAATTTCACACTCCTCAAAACCAAGGTGGAATCCTTCAAAGCCCCCGGGCCTGTGGAAAATATGGCCCAGACCACAGAATCCTTTATAAATGCATTCTATGAACACCTTCAAGAATGCATGGATCATGCAATCCCAAATAAAACCAAGACCCAATCCTCCAAAGGCAGACGTCCTGTCTGGTGGACCCCAGCCATAAACAAACTATACAATAGAAGGAGGAAGCTACTACATGATAGAGCAAAATCCCAAAAAGGGAAGGCATCTCTGATCAGTATTAGCAAAAAACTAAGGACACTCATACAATTGTCTAAGGCCAGCTTCGAGAGAAAAATTGCACAGGACACTAAGGATAATCACAAGGCTTTCTTTAGTTATGTTAGGAACCTGGGTGGGAATTCCCAGATATGCTCAGAATTAGTCCAAAATGACAAAAAATACACCGAACCCACAGACATTGCCAACATCATAGCTGACAGGTTCAGTGCAAACTCCCCCCGCACCACCAAAAGGGCAAATATCTATCCCAGGAGGGTGTTACCCCCCTGACATCTCAGATGCTCAGGTAAGAGCCGCCCTCTCCAAAGCAAAAAACACAGCATCAATGGGACCAGACGGTGCCCCGGGCTGCGTACTACATGAACTCCAAGAAGAGCTAAACCCAAACATAAAACTACTGTTCAATCTCAGCCTTACTACAGGATATGTACCCAAAGAATGGCGTACAGCAACAGTGTTCTCTCTCCACAAAGGTGGTGCCTCAACGGACCCTGGAAACTATCGCCCCATAAGCCTGACTAGCTTGGTCTGCAAAGCTATGGAAATGATCAGCATGGACCTCATAAATAAAGATATTGGGGACCTACAGACACTGGATCCTACCCAGTTCGGCTTTGTTAAGGGCAGATCCTGCCTCTTAAACCTGGTCGACTTCTTTGAAACAGTCACCAAGGCCATTGACGAAGGGAAGGTGGTCCACACAGCCTACCTGGACCTCGCAAAAGCCTTCGATACAATACCCCACTCGGACACTATAGATAAGCACACCAGCTTAAATATAAACCCCTATGTCACTAGATGGGTTGCAAATTGGCTCAAGGACAGAACCCACATGGTTAGAATTGCTGGAGCCATGTCGGACTCCAAACCAGTTACAAGTGACGTCCCACAAGGCTCAGTCCTGGGACCTCTCTTGTTCAGTATATATTTCTCGGAGGTACAGGCCAACACAGAAGGACTGTGGCTGACCAAGTTCGCAGATGACTGCAAACTGGGTGCCATAATCGACTCTCCAGCCGACACAAGCATCCTCCAAAAGGGCCTCATAGAAACAGACAACTGGTGCCAGAGCCATGGCCTCAAGCTAAATGCCAAAAAGTGTATAGTCATCCCCTTTGGCAAAAACAAAGTGCGCACAAATTACCACATAGGTGGTAATCCATTAAGTACAGAAGAAGTAATTAAGGACCTGGGGACCCAAGTTGATAGCAATCTTTCATTTGACAACCACGTAGTCAAAGTGGCTAGAAAAACATTTTATATAGCCCACCTAATCATGAAGGGATTCACATCTAGATTAGGGGAGGTCATCGTGCCTCTTTACTCATCCCATCATCAGGCCCATAATAGAGTACAATGCCCCTTTTGGGATGTACCTTACCAAAAGCCTGCAGCAACTGGAAAGACCCCAAAAGTACCTCACCAAGAGGATCAAAGGGCTCAAACAGATACCATATGCTGCCCGGTTAAAGAAACCCCAGCTCTACTCAGTGGCATACCGCCTGCTCAGAGGTGACCTGTGCCTGATGTATAAAGCCATGTCCAACCCGGAATTAAGGGACATGCTGCACCTCAAAAAATCCAAATCCCATCGAGCTACACGCTTGAGAGACTTGAACCTCAGCACTGAAATAAATAGGACATGCTGGAGGGACAGATTCATAACCCAGAGGCTCCCTTCACTCTGGAATAAAATCCCAGTCCAGGTTAGGCAGAGTCCCTCATTGACTCTCTTCAAGAAGAATCTTGATGAGTGGATGGGAGATTGTAGGTTTACCCCGGGTATCACTTCTGTGTCACTGTTAGACAGAGGCACAGTATACTAACCTCGAAAAAGGGCATAGCAAAATTAATTTAAAATGGGTGGCGAAAGCCAAACATACTCTGGCTAGGCTTATAAATGCCCTAGGGCAGATAGCCTAGTATGAACCTATGAACCTATGAACCTATGTGTGTGTGTACATACTCATGCATACACATCTATATGATTTAATTACTTTGATCATACTGTTGACTGACGGGGCTGTCTGCTATGTTTGTGATAACAACAACGTTAGGTATAATTGCCGTGGCTTAGTGGTAAATCACATTGATTATGATGTGTAGGGTCCTGGTGTCGGGCCTGGCTGACATGGTTTATTGTGTTGCTGGGCGGAATAAGGGCCATTGGGCAAAGGGTGAGTACAATACTTTTCAGCTGCGGTTTTCTGTTTAACCACCGATTCACGTCGCGCAAAAACCTTCTACATTCTTCCTGTGATACATCACCCCAGTTCACATTTCATTGGTATTATATCGTTATACGACATAAATATAGCAAGATATGCTGGTATACGGATTATGCGTCATAAATGGTGAGTGCTGCAGTTGAACCGGCAACGTCTGCTCGATAGTCGGATGCTCTAACCACTACACTATTGGTGTTCTGCTTCATTTATATGTACATGTATGTATATGTTTTTAAGAACATTAATGTCCAAAAGGATCTTGTATATTACACTAGATACCTGGACGACATATTTATTTTGCTGAATGGGGATCAGGAGACAGGTCAATGCAAGTTGGAAACATTTAATCAATCAACAGAATTTTTACAATTTACATCCACTTTCAACACGGAGACCATAGCATATTTAGATATTTGGTTAAGTAAGAATATAACATCGAGTTGTTATATGGCCAAAATTTATAGGAAAAGTACATACTCCAATTCATTCCTTCATTTTCCTAGCTGTTACCCATTTTATCAGAAAAGGTCTGTCATCAAGGGTCAGCTAGTTAGGGCTTCACGTATTATTAGCCAGGAAGTAGACTTTTTGGAAGAATTTACATTTTTGAAAAGCCTTTTTTTACATCGTGACTACCCAAAATCTCTAGTGGATTCCTTTATTGAGGAGGTTAGCCTTAAAAGGTCAAGCCAGGTTTATAAACCCATTTTACCTATTAGGTCACCTGCCCCGACAGCATTAAAGACCCGGTCTTGCTAGTACCGGAGGTTACTTGTGAGTTTACCACTCAGAATAACCAATTATTTCATTGTAGCTTCATAACCACATTTAGTGCACAAAGTAATCTTTGCACTAAAATGTTGCAGAAAAACTGGGAACTGTTTAGATCCAATCAAACGTTATTCAATAAATTTGGTAATACACCTAAAGTTATTTTCAGACGCTGTAGAAATCTTAAGAACTTATTGGAAAAAATAGCATCACAGGGTTCCCAGAATACTTGGCATGAATAAATGTGAGAACTGCAATTGTTGCAAATATGTGGAGGTAGCTAACTTTTTTGTTGTGAATGGCCAGCAATATAAATTTAAATCTAGGTTTAACTGCAATTCCAGGTTTGTGGTCTGTTTGGCCAAATGTACATGCTGTCCGGCTTTTTATATACGCAAGACGGAGCAGAGACTCCGGGACAGAATGTACGAACATCTGTACGCTATTGGTCATAATAAGACCGATAATGCGTTGGCCAAGCATATCCAACTAAATGTGGACCACGAATTTAAATTCATGGCCATAGACAACGTGTCACAAGACATCAGAGGCGGCCCTACACCTCTTAAACTTGAAGAACTTGACCTTGTTTGGCTAATTAAACCCAATGCATACAATGTTCCAGGTCTCAATGAGACCTGTTCCATTAGTCACATTTTAAAACTGAAGAGTTTGCAAAGATGATAGAGTACATTAAAGAGTATATGTCTGCTTTTGCTGTACTAGTACAGTTAATACAAAAGGTAACATTTAGTTTCTAGATATTGGACATTATACTGATGTATTTTGGGGATTTATTAATGTAATGTATTTATTATGTTTTACTCCTTATTCGTTTTTTTATTCTGACTTTTTACTTGCATTTTTTATGTATTATTTTTGAATGTTAATGTTCTTTATTGTAAAAGGTAGGAATACAATGCATTTTATACCTGGTTACATTTTACTTTAAAGGTAGTTTGTTAAGTGGTAACAGTTGGTAACATTGTCCCGCGTTTTTTTTAAGTGATTTAAAAGGATGACGTATTCTTAGTTATTTGTATTTCAGATGAAGTTTGCATACATTGCAAACAAAAAGCGCTTAAAGTTTTCATTAAATTCTGGTGTTGATTCTACAGTTGCTTGGACCTGTTCTTTACTTTTATCATTTATATGTATACCCATGGTTTATAGTTACCTGAACACATGCCACAACACTTCACAAACACAGAGGGCATCCATTTTCCTGTTGGGAAAACCACACTACTACACATGCACCATTCCCTACTGCTTTAGACACGTCCCGTATGTTGGCTCACTCCAAGTATATTCAGACATCCCAAGCTTATAGTCTTGGGACATACGTTCATATCATGGTCAGGGTTTTCAGTTAGTCTTCTGATTTTTGGCTTGTCCAACTGTTGACTGGGACTGCCCTGTACCTGTCTGAAAGGCAGACAAAGCGCGGGGACATAGTTAGTTCCACTTGTAGCATCCTATCTGTGGTTGGGGATGCAGAGGTGTGCTCACCTCTGGCCAACCTGATATACCAGCACTAAATATTATGGGGGGGTTCCACTATATATATATATATATATATATCTCAGTCTGTACATACACATGCATATACACCTACATGCTTATTTACATTTCCCATACCGCTGAATCACCGCCACTTACCGTTGCACATACACGCTTGCATACCTGCTTACGTCTACGGTTGCCACTTTTTCAAAAGGCCAAAGTGGGTCATTTTTGGGACTCACCAGATTTTACAGGCCGACACATACCCACGATCAGTACAAAGGATAGAACTTGACGTTTTTTGCCTAAATGAAAGCGTATTCTTGTAGCAGTTTAGTTGCTTATTCTGTTTTTTTTAACATTTAGGTATTTTACATACAGAAATAACTATTTTCTGCAACTGTTACATGAAATATGGGACATAATTATTTCCTACAATCTCAGGGCATTTGCCATTTTAATAATTTTGGTCAGGACACAACTGCCCAAAAAGCGAATGTCCCTTGCAAAGTCGGACAGGTGATAGCCCTACTTACATCTGCTTTAAAGTGCCTTAATCACCCTATATCCAACTGCCACGATTGTGGCAATCATATAAAATTAGCCCTTGCATGACTTGGACCCGGGAACAGGAACACCATAGTCACTGGTTTTACCACTAAACCATCCCTTGATACATTCTCTATGGATAGTAATTAGGATATATGACTTTACTACAGCCATTCCACAGTACTGGCAACAAATGTGACAGTCGGGTGGTGTACATATGTATAGTACATGTTACTATTCATATGTTTCTAAGACGCATATGTCTACATTTGCAAGTATACATATTTATAAATTGGACACATACTTGACAACTACTTATATGCATGTATGTGTGATGTGTAGCTATGCGAATGTGAAAGGTATATATTCCCGATAATGCACGTAGGGAGACGTGTATCACGGTTGGGTGTTTAATCCCGGGTCGTAGGTTCTGGAGGACCGGCTGGAGGCTGAGCAGGGTTTTGGACAACTACTGCTCATACAACTTGTGTCCAGATGTCTACAGGACTGGACATCGTGTCGTGACACCAAGTCTAACCTTTAGAACAGATACTTATCCCATGAGGGATATCCAAAAATTTTGGGGACCAATAACCTTGATTCTTTTGGATTTATGAAAATGAGGTAGGGTTATACATGCAATGGATAAATAGTATGCAATCCTGAGACTGCCTGGGGCGAGACTGCCTACTAGATATGAGTAGGGGTTACTATGTGCAGATATGGCTGTGCCAAGCTATCAGCCCGAGTATGGGTGGTTTTGGTGGACGTTCAGAAAGGGGGGGGTTGTGTGCTGTGGAGGAGATGATGGGTATTCAATTATGTATCCAGGTGTGTTGGGGTTGGATGGCTCAGTTCAGGCCAGGCCATTATGTGGGTGTGAGCTGGAAACATTTCTGTACATGTGTATCACACATTTTAATGTTCATATGTTTGTGGGATTGTGTTCTACAGTATGGCCTGTCAGGTTGTATTGCGGATGTGATTGCTTGTTCTTTGGTTTTCTTTCTGGGTCACCCACTGCTCCCTCGTACACCTCCAGTTCACCTATTGTGCATCCGACCCAGTCTCCTCTTGGCAAATTATTACATTACCCGTCACCCGTCACCCTCATATTCCACATAAACCATCCATTTCTTCTCTGGTTGATGGCCCATGGCACAATCAACAGAACACATTGTGTACACTACATATCTCTGGTACCAATATGGTTGTGAGGACTACCCTAGCATTTTTGATCTTCCACATGCTGTACTTCATGTACATAGGTACACATAAATACTTATCTTTCATGACATGGTTCATAGGTTCATAGGTAGGTACTAGGCTATCGGCCCTGGGGGTTATAGAAGCCCAGCCAAAAAGGTACCCTGGCTTTTGCCACCTAACAAAATTATTTTCCTGTGCCACTGTCGAGCAGAGCCACAGAGGTGATCCCCGGGGTGAATTTCCTATTTCCCATCCAATCATCAAGATTTTTCTTGAAGAGTGCTAATGAGGAGCTTTGTTTGATATAGATAGGTAGTTTATTCCAGAGTATGGGAAGTCTCTGGGACAGGAATCTATCCCTCCGGTATATTCTGCTTATTGTGGTGACAAGGTTTAGGCCCCTAGAGCGTGTAGCTCGGAGGGATTGGGATTTCTTTAAGTGGAGTATGTCCAACAGCTCTGGGTTTGACATAGCTTTGTATGTTAGGCAGAGATCACCTCTGAGTAGGCGATATGCGACGGACTAAAGCTGGAGTTTTTTGAGACGGTCAGCATAGGGCATCTGTTTGAGGCCGGTAATCCTCTTTGTGAGGTATTTCTGCGGCTTTTGTAGTTGTTGGAGATGTCTTGTGAGGTACATACCAAAAGGGGCATTGTACTCTATAATGGGTCTAATGAGTGATGAGTAGAGAGGAACAATGACCTCTTTTAGGTAGACCCGAGTAATACCCATTCATCTTTGGGCCATCCAGACAAGGATGACTTGGACCACGAATGGGCAGATATTGAACGAATGCTCTGACCATTGGTAGGGTTGCCACCTTTTCATATGACCAGAATGGGACATTTTTGGGACAAACATCAGATTTTACAGGCCAACACATACCCACGGTCAGTACAATGGATAGTACTTTAGTATTATGCTTAAATGAAAGCTTATTGTTGTAGCAGTTTAGTTGCTTATTCTGTTTCTTGTAACATTTAGGCATTTTACATACAGAAATATGTATTGTATGGAACTATTATATAAAATATGGGACATAATTATGTTCTACAATCGCAGGACATTTAACATTTATAATGGTTTTGGTAAGGACACAACTGCCCAGATAGGGACTGTCCCTCACAAAGTGGGACAGGTGGTAACCCTAACCATTGGGCTAGGCTTAGCAAATGGCAGCGGTGTGCTAACACACTGCATTTCGCTTCCACTTGATATAACAATCAACACTACAATGGAATACGGGCACGGGGTTTTAAATGTCATTTGTTTGTGGGACGGGGACTCAATATTCAGCTACATGCCATTCTGTTTACTTTTTATTTTGGTGTTCACAAAACTGTCTTGTATGCTTTGCATACATTTGAGTATCCACGGACACTGACAGGTGTGATTATTATTAGAGGCAGGCTGTACTAGTCAGCATTTTAGGTTGCGCATCTGCAGAGACATGTTCACTCCTCCGTGCAGCACTTAGACACACACCCTGCACTCGCGCATGTTTCCTATGTACGTGGACGTTGCGGCAGCACGCCTTCGTTAATATGCATGTGGTGCTGCTGCGCCATCTCTACACTGCATGGTCGGCACAAGGCTAATGCCGTCCTTGCACCGAGCTTCATTAATCCCGGGGATTGCTATCTCTTTCACAATTAAGCTTGTTTATTTGCAGGGCTCTCTCCACTTTTGAGGAGCTGTACCTAGGCTGGACTGTGGCAAGGAACATGACTCTGCTATGGGCTGATTTCTGTAGTCTGCCTCTAGTGTACCAGCAATATTCACCATGCGTGTGTGTTCGAGTCAGATTTCATTTTTTCTGTATGGATTCTCTCCTCATCATCTGACTATTTGTTCTGCACTGGTAGTATGCGGAGTGACCTCCATTTTGTTTCATGCACATAGAGATGTCTGGCCCACTTGTCTGTACTTGTAGCTCCAAATATTTATGGTTATACCCTACATTTTGCAGGATTTGCTTCTCTGGGCTGATATGTCCCCTGTGTCACCTTGTAGCTGGTATCCTCACTTTTGCTGCGTTATGCAGTCTCTGCATTTTTCATGGATGCCTTTCCTCAGTGTTGTCTACATTTTCCTCCTGCCTTTCTTTCTTGTAGACTGGCCATTTGACATTTCTACTGCTCTACTAGATTTATTTGCTTCCAATTTCATTTTTCTTTTGTGTTTCAGTCCCTTACATGAAGCTGTGTGCCTTTTATTTTTTCTTCTTTATAAAACTGCTATGTATCTGCCTTGTCACTTTATCTTCTTGTCTTATCCTAGGCTGAAACTGTCAGTGTAGCTGGACAAATGACTACTCTGGGGAAGCCTATTTCTGGTACTTTCACTTTAGGTGAACTGCTTCCTTGATGCTGATATAAATCTGCTAAATAACCCTCAATAATTTTATGTGATTTTCTTACCACAAGAGAGCTCTTTTTTTTGCACTATATCTAATAATTAACTCTTGCTAGAAATAAACTGAGTGATATAAACAAATGCTTGGGGTTATTTATCTATTTTTTTTACTTTTTCCAAACTGATGATTCCATTTTATTCTGAAAGTAAAACCATATTTTGTGGGAAAAAAATGGCAGTTCTTGAACTTTTATGGTCTCTGGAATGCCAGTGTTTCACACATTACATCATTGACATCTGTTTTCCGTATCATCCACTTTCAATTGCAACATTTGTACATTCTTCTCAGCTTTTGTCATTTGATTCCACCACTATTTCTTGCTTTGCCTGCTTATTTTCATCCACAACGACATTTATCTGGCCCTGCATGCTTTGCTACTTCTTGTATATGCACTACTATTGAATGGTAAGCCTGCATGTCGTCCACTACCACAGAGAGGCTGTCAAACAACAGTATCATCTTTTCTTCCAAATAAGCCACCTGAAATCAAGTAAGCAACGTGTTTTCCAGTTGCTGTGATACACTTGCGATGTTTATTCTGATTTCTTCTGGCCTGCTCTTGTTATAGCTGCATTTACTTTGCTGATTTAGTACATTGTTGGGGAGAGAGGACAAACTAAACTGTCATTTTCTCCTGGCCAAGCCATGACCCAAAAGCAGAAAATCTTACTCTTTCTTAAGTCATGCATTTCTTCCTGGGAAACTCATGAAAGCAAACAGACTACTGTCTCCTAAGTATTTCTCCTGACCCTCATGGAGCTCTCATGAGGTCCTCCCTAGTAGGTACAGCATATTTTACTATAAGCAATAGGGTATTGATTATATCAAGCTCTGTACCACAGACTTGAACAGTGGTTTGGCTAGTTGACAGGACAGCCAATTAAGTCAGATAAATACAACAAAAGGATAAAATGCTATATTTAAAAAAGTAATAGAAACCAAAATAAGACATGTTAAAGCAAAGCCGTTTGCCACATCAGCATCATATACGTCAGTCGTTATACATGTATGTAGTTAATGCTTAGTGTTTGTTAATGAAACAAGATCAGCCACATATAATTCTATGTTTTCACAGAAGTTGTATGAATCAGATTTTTGTCTGTAGGCTGTAGCTTCTACATAATCTATTAATTATTATTATTATTACTATTATTATTATTATTATTATCATCATCAGTGCTCATAACTACCATTTCATATCATTACATTAGTATTCTTGGTTATTCAGTGGAAAAATGAGATTCATGCTGGTCAGGGGAGTGCAAGAGAGTGGAAAAAGAAGGTTAAAAGACTTGCTAATGGCCACATAGGCAGCAAATGAACTGAAAGATAAAAGACTGCTTTAAGCACTTGGATTTCATCACTTGTATGTACTGCCTGTCAAAAAGGCTAAGGAAACTATGGGGCTTGACTTCATCAAAGGCTTAAGAAAAAATCTTTACAGAATTGTCTGCTCGATCCTACCTAGGAAATTGTGGCTTGTGCTCATGGGATTCGTTCACAATGTGACTATTTTTCTCATTTTAATGCAGTGGAAAAGGTACACTGCTAAGCACACATTAGGTCTGCGGTTTCAGGACTCTATAGCTAACTGCATGGTGCTGTCCCTTTCATGAGTACTTTGTGACAAAAACATGAAGGGAAGTAAAATAGCTGCCATGCTTCATGTTGCGGCTGAATTGTTGTACTTCTAAATCAAACAAATGGAAATTTCTGAGGCAAAATGCAGAACATTTCATGACTTTCCTTTTTGTATAATGATATGAAAATGTGGAAACAGAGCATTATCATTTTGTTTGAGTTGCATTTTCACATGCAGACAAATAAGAGTCCAGATTCTCTTTGCTAACATATTTTGCCTTTAGGAATAACACACACACACACACACACACACACACGCACGTACGCACGCACGCGCACGCACACACACTTTCTGAAAAAAAAAGAATATATTTTTTGTAAATGTTATCAGCCCCTTGGGCAATCAACTTCAGCATGAATGCTGGAGATTTTATTTAAGTGATGAAGAGTTGCAAATGGTAAGCTGATCATATTAAAGGCATTGTTAAGTGTTCAGTTGCAGGAAAATAAAGACAAGCTTTTAATTCACAGTTCTGTGTTATACAGTTATAATATCAAATACAAATGCCAGATGAAGGGAAATTAGAAGGCCATAAATTTGAGTATATATATATGGGAGATCAGCAAATTAAATAATACAGAGTCTACATCAGAAGGGAGAGTGAAAAAGAACCAACCAGTTTTTAAACTTTATTAAACTTCAGACCTGACTAGGCTTAAACACAAATTATGGTTGAAAGCTTCAGGTCAGGTGTAGTCTGCACAGATCATTGAAAGCACTTTTGTCAGTTAAAGCAAACGATATATTCTGGAAAATGGGAAACTGCTATATATTTAATTACATCTAGTATTTAGGGTCCACAGACATAGATAATAAAAGCAGAAAAAGATTCCTATGTCCACATCATTGCCCGTTGCCCTACAAACTGGATAAAATGCACAGCTACATTATCTGTTCCACTCTGCATTCATGAATCCCATCACTTCTTATTCTTCCTGTCTCTTCAGGAAGGTTGCAAAAATCATTCTGTTTTCCTTTGTGAAAACAAAAAAAAATGCTTCCTTACATCTCCCAATCTTTCCTCTCTGCTTGTATTTTGACCAATAAAATCAAGACAAACCCACTAGCTTATTTCAAAATGAAATCGTGACTTGCTCACATATGACAAGAGCCATATAACTAAGTAATGAAGGATCCTAGTGTGTGCAAACTAACAGAAGGACAGATGGACATGATTCAATTCAGCATACTTGGGGAACCAGCAGAATTCCTAAATATGGTCAGATGGACTTGATGCATCTTAAAGTAGCTTGTGAAGAAGCAGAGAGTATTACACGTGTCCTTTATTTTTTTAAGAGGGCATATTTTGTAAAGGTTTGATACCAAAGTTGCAATGTGAGAATGTATTTAGTTTTACAGAGAGCATGGTGGAATTACTTAATAGCTGGCCTGAGAATACAGTATATTATTTATTTAACATATGTTTACCAGGAAAGTATGACTGGGACAGAAGCCCATTTTCAATGGTGGCCCAGGGAGAAGCACTCTAGACACTTGTCTTTGAAATGAGGGAGGAAACTCACGCAAATGCAAGGAAACATTCAATCTTCACACAGAAGTAACCCCAGCCGAGAAACAAGCTGGAGAACCTCTTGCTGTGAGGTGACAATGCTAAGCACTGCACCACTGCAGAAAGTAGATGTCAGTCCAATTATACAGTAACAATATATTTTCTATGGTGGCAGTGAATGGAGTTTAGGGAAAGATACAACCTGCCAGTGTATCAGATAAAAGTAGAATCACCTGAGGCATCTTATCAATTTCTATTTCTGGACAGAGGGGTGAAGGCCTGGGGAACTGGAGGTTAAATAATCTTCCCTGAAAGAGGATGGAGGTAGAGCTACATCAGTGTCTGCAACCAGCTGAGGTCAATACAAATGTAAAAAGGGATGTGGACAGGAACGTGGATATTCACTGTGATATTACTGGTCCCCATGATGACACTGAAGAAAGTGAAAAATACAGAGACACCAATTTCACTCCTGACACTCACAGCTAAAAGAATGAAAAGGTGGTAAAGCTGGTACAGAGTTTTAAGGCTTACTTTATGGAGACAAAGAGGGTTAAAATCATACACTAGGAAATCAGCAAATTAGACAGGTATTACTGTATCTCCCATCAAAAAATGTAAATATAAGATGTAAATACTAAAAAACCTTATTGTGTTACATGAAGTAAACGTTAACCATTTCTAGAAAGGTACAGGAGGCCATGTGTGAATTGTTATGTAGGATTTTCACAGTGTAATAAACATTAGCATCAAAATGCAAATGCAACATTGTTGATCAGAGTGTTCTTAATTGTTTTAATATAAATCATAATAAATGAGTATTTTAAAATAGTCACCAAAGCTAGCCCACAGCATTAACTGTAGGTTAGACCAGGATCCATGCATGGTGAATGGTGAAGGTAATTCAGATAATCAGACATTAGTTGTTCTACCAGCACAGAGCTGAGGCTTCTGACTTCAATGTTGGTAACACATGATCAAAAATGAGCTCAGGTGTCTGAGGGCCTAATGAAGGAAGAATAGAAAGATCAGGTTAAGAGGCCTTCTAATGGGACGTCCTATGTTTGAGTTTCTGGTGGTACTTGAACCCATACAGAATGTGAAGACATATGAACCTGAACTGAGTTGCAGGAGGAAGAGTTTATTACACAAGTTAGGAATATTCATGTCACTGAGCCTCATCGTATTGTTCAAGAATGTCACACTGAGTGGGACTCATTCTTTCTTTCATTCATTCATTCTTCCATTAATTACCTTATCCATCTCAGGCAGCTGGAAAGCCAAAGCTTATCTATCCCACTACACAGAAGGTTTAAGGCAGAAAAAAACCCTAATCTTGGATGCCAGCCTACATAATATTAGGTCATAGCTATCAGACCGTTAAGAATAATCTAAAAAAGGCATGAGTTATTAAGTGAAATGTGCAAAAATGTCATTGGACAGTCAGCTGGTTAAGACAGAGACCATAGACACAAAATTGAAAAAAAGGACAAACACAAGTCAGGTAGGAAAATTGATAAGGCAAGTTTATTTTACTCACCTCATGAACGCAACTG
This sequence comes from Protopterus annectens, assembly GCF_019279795.1. NCBI lineage: Eukaryota > Metazoa > Chordata > Ceratodontiformes > Protopteridae > Protopterus > Protopterus annectens. Next base: position 1,536,223,819 of record NC_056726.1, read on the forward strand.
AAAACATGCTACCACAATACATTTGTTGTTGAAATGTGGCAAATAACATCAAGCAAATTCAAACCACTAACTGAGAACTGTACTTGTTCCTGGAGTCAGGAGGACAGAAGATATGTGTCCTGCTGAATGTACAGGAGAAAGGACAACAAAAAGTATAGAATCAGGGTGGTCACTCTCATATTATAGGGAATATTACTGAAAGCATCGTCACAGTGCAGGAGCAAACTGTAGCAGTTTGGCAGGTTTAGCAGAACTGTATTCTGCCGTCAGTTCTGTATGACCTGGCAGAAATAAGACTGGTTAACACTTCTTTTTGATTAAGACTGAAAAGATAGAAATATTTTTCATTCAAATAAAAAGTACATTGAATGTCTGATACATAATAAAATGAAATAAATTAAAAAGTATAAATAATGTCAAAATGTGTGAATCTAAACAGGAACTTTACTATCCGTTTTATCAATTATCTACATAACAGTTCATGTCTTTGGCTCCACAGGAGGGCGTATCTACACAAATTATGCCATTTATTATGTAAGAGTTTACCTTCACTTGACTGTATTCTTTATGTTTATTCTTGGTGCCTTGTGTTATGCAGACATAGTATATGGAAGGGGTTAGCCAGAGGCAAATACCTAACACAATGAATATAATTTTACTGTAAATGACAGTTGCAAATTGCAGGTGAGTAATAGGTATTCAGAACTGTTTAGTACTGAGGGGTGTATCCTCTTCCAGTCCAACCAGCAAGACAGATGTCATATTTCATTGCGCCTGTGTACAGATGTTGTTTAGCCATGCCATTAACAGTTATCATAGCCAAGTATTCTAAGAGCTAAGCCAACACTGGAATGGAGAAAGGAGACTATGCCAATAAGGATGTTTGCAATTAGGGATATAGACAATAGGCAAGAGGAGCTGGAATTTATTGGAGAAAACTGGCAAAGGAACCAAAGTATTAGGAGCAAAGTACTAGAGAGGGAAAAATGATAGAATGGGAAGATGCCAAGAATTTATTTTGACTGCAGGTTAGAGATCGCCTTCCCTATCAAGGATTGATATCAGAGTGTAGACAAAGAGAAACAAGAGTTTTTAGAATCTAGAACAAAACCTGCCATTAAAAAGGAATATTTAGCAGTGCATATAAAATATTGCATGATAACTATAAGAATCAAACAGAGGAGATTAGAAAGGATTGGAAAGCGAGACTGGGTAAGCAATTCACAAAGAAATAATGCGAGGAAATATGTATGTCTCCCAAATATGCAACAAAATCTAGAAGATTTGGGATTTTTGCTTGGAAATGTTTACATAGATATTTTTATACCCCAAGTAGACTCCAGAGAATTTTTCCTCAGGTAGATAGCAAATGTTGGAGGTGTGACAGGGAGGAAAGAGGTCACTGAGAACATATTTTCTGGGAGTGCAGTGAGTTGGCAGACTTTAAGGATTCCCTGTGGGATGCACTGTTGGAAATGCTGGATGGGCAGATTGGTGTGATGAGGAAGATGATTCTTCTGAGCTATGATACAGAACTGGAATTGCTTAAACATGGTAAGGTCTTGCTATCTCTAACAATGGCGGCCAAAAAAGCAATTACTAGAAAAAGGAAATCAAAATCTAAACCAACTACACTAGAAGTAGCGAATATATTAACAGAGAAAAAACAACTGGAACCGTGATCTTTAGAAAAGGGTAGGAGCAAACTACATAGGAAAAATGGGAATTGTGGGAACAATACATACAGGGGAGAAATGAGGTTTAAAAGTAGGCAAGACTTAAATAAGCTATGTAATTTTTGACTGAAAAAGATTGGGTAGATTTTAAGTGATGTATAATGTTTGCATCTGGGAGTGGGTCGGTATAGTTTGTGATGCAAACTTTTTGCAACTAGGACTGTGTCAGTGTGGTTTGTTTTCATTTATATAAATATATGATTGTTTATGTCATAACTGATAGTTTAATAAAGATGCCTGCTTTTATTTTGGTGTTAATTTTGGTGGCTTTGAAACTGCCCGCCCCTCATGTAAATTTGCATTTGGATACTCCTCCTGGGCCCATCTCATTTTCTCACTCAAAAAAAAAAAAAAAAAATTGCACTTTTTTCATCTGCTTTTACTGTATTTGTGTTTCTTCCTACTTTATTTTGCTTTTGAATCATCTTAAAAGTACTCAATTGTATTTATTACTGCTTGGTGTAACTATCATTCTAAGCCTTTTGGTTTAAGCACTTGGACTTCAGACCAGTTGTTTTACATGAAGAAGGTTTGTGGTCTGCACTGTTGTGGCAGGACAGGTAGCTTACATCCTTCTAAGTTGGGAACTGCTGATTGAAGGCTCAGTGTCTGTTATTCTAAAAGTGTATTAGTTCTGGTTTAAGGACTTGGGCTTCAGGCCAGTTATTTTACATTAAGAAGGTTCATGGTTTGCACTCTTGTGGGAGGAGAGGCTTGACTCTGCCCTTCTGAGCTGGGAATTTCTAGTTAAAGGCTTATAGTGCCTGCTTATTTGAACTGTTTCTTATTGAAATTGGTGTGCCTTGTATGCTGTAACATAGACTAGATGCAGGCCTGCTGAATCTAGCTTTGTTTGCATAACTTGAGCACTATTCCAGGCCTTCTTTTTTGGAGAAGGTTCCCCTGCGTCCCAGTGGCAGGAGTGTGCAGTTAGAACTTGTCTGACTGAAGACTACAGGAACAGGGCTCAGTTTTGAGATTTTTTTTACCGGTTAATTGGGTAATTTGTTTAAAAGCCTTTTCTGATTGCTTGTAGACATCTAAAGCTGTTTTAAGTGTATTTTTTACTGTTTGTCGTAATTTAAATCTGTTTTAAGTGTATTTTTTACTGTTTTTGCCTTATCTTTTCAAAATTAAATTTTGTCCTTCTTTCCCACCTTTCTAAGCTAGTATAGTCCACTTTTCAGGCTAGTGCTGAATTCAGGGCTGTGTTACAATTTTCTGAATTACCCATACCTTACTTGGATAGAGGGACGTTTCTCTGTTCATCTGTGAGAGAGGGGAGCTTTGAGCAGCCTATCTGTCCCTGGAGGAGTGGTTTCAGCCCAGAAATTAGTAGTTTACTGGCCATTTTGGGCTAATTTCTATCTCTTTCATTTCCCTGCTGTAAAAACCGCGTTTGCATGGTTTTGCACATCCGGGAAGTGCTGGTTAGCTAGGGCTAAATTTATCCTGGCTCCACCAAGTCTCCTCTTCAGTTTTTCCCTTGAGAGTAGTCTAACACTCAACCTAAGCACTTAAAAAGCATCATACAGTCCAGCACTTGCTCAGACCTAATTGCAAGCATTAATATACCCCGACACTTGATTGCCCAGCAGGGCAAGGCTCATTATTCACCCCTCATCAACCAAGCGATTAAGCAGCTCACCCTACTATTCAGGCATGACCAAAGGGAAATTTCAAGTATACTCTCCAGTCCAGCTGGTGAACCTGGGTATCCTGAGGCAATGTTACAACTGCCTCATGTACACAGACAGCCCTCTCCTCCTACCGCAAAACATTAACATATGCAAGAGATGCAATTATATATCTAAATTGGAGGCTAAGCTCTCTCCACCCAAGACTGGAACAGGCAGTCATGAGGAGAAGGTTAACACTTGCACCACACCTCCAGCCTCACATAGACACACTAAACCAGCACTGGCAAAAAATACACATAAACACACAAAATCATACTCAGAGGCTCTAAATAAAAACCTGCAAAAGCATCACAGACCTCCAAAGCAGACACCCAAAAAACCTGCACCTCTTATCACAAACCAGACAACACATAAAACACAAAATCACAGCCCTTAAGGTGAAATAACATACCTAACACACTAGTAATAGGCGACTCTATAGTCAGGCACACTGATGTCTCACTCACTAGGCTGGACAAGGAGAAGGTTACTCTTAGCTGCCTGTCGGGAGCCAGAATCCGCCACGTAACACAAGCACTCAGGTCACTTCAGAACAAGTACAGATATGACTCTGTCATTGTTCATGTTGGTGCGAATGACCTAAGACATACCTCCTTGGACTACATGAAAACAGACATGGAAGAGCTTTCTGATCATGTAGCCCAGGCGAGTATGACCCTGACCCTGAATAACATCCTGCCCTCACCAAGAATGAACCGCAGTATAAAGAAAAAATGATCAATTTCAACAATTGGCTAAACTTCTGGTGTCATTCAAAGGGGATCCAGTGTCTGTCATCCTGGGATGACATGCTCGACAGGCCTCATTGCTTTGCAAGAGACGGCTTGCACCTGTCACCCCTAGGCTTTTGTATACTGGACAAGGCTCTTGCTGCCCCCATAGTGCCTTTTTTAGGCAAGGTTCAAAAGTCAAACATCTCCGTAATCAGCACAAATAAAATGATTAAGGTTGTGCTACTCAGTGCCAGGAGTTTAAATCTCAAAATGCACACACTCGAAGCACTCAACAGTATGGAGAACGTCGACATCTGTGCAGTAACTGAAACCTGGTTCAAGGCTCCACAGAGCACCCCAGCACTACTGGGCTACAACTCATACCACACATTTTAGCCACAGAATATGGACCAAAACACAAAAGGAAGGAGTGTATCCATATTCATCAAGGATATCTACACCTCCAGGTTAGTGGCGCAGCATGATACCTCCGAGATCATCCATGTGCAACTAACATCAGGCAAATCTGCAATGCAGATTGTGGCCTGCTACAGATCACCCTCCATGATCCAGGACCACCACTCCACCTTTGTGGAGACACTGGAAAACATGAAGGTCCTACCGAACACCCTGATATCGGGCGATTTCAATTACCCTATCTTTAACTGGTTAAACTACTCAAGTACAAACTCCCAGATCCAGCACTTCCTGGAAATTATCAACTCAAATGCCCTGGATCAGCTGGTAAACTCCCCTACCAAAGGTGAAAACAGATTGGACCTGGTCAGCACCAACATCGGCGACAGGTGTTCCACACTGGAGGTCAACCTGTCAGTGGTTAGATCAGACCATAAACTAATCACACTGGATGTCCACACTACACCACCACCTCCAACCAGAGTGAAAAACTTTTCTATAGCAAATGTCACCTTACTTAAGACAGAGGTGATAAGTTTCACAGCCCCCATGCTAAAGGATAAGTGTCCAAGATGCAGGAACTTTTACAAATGCACTCTATGAGCACCTACAAGGATGCGTGGATCATGCCATCCCTAGCAAAACCAAGACTCACTCCCCTAAGAGAAGGAAACCAGTCTGGTGGACCCCTGCCATAAACAGGCTATACAATAGAAGGAGGAAACTAGTTCAGGAAAAAGGCAAATCCCAAGAAGGAAAGACATCCCTGATCAGTATCAGTAAGAAACTAAGGTCCCTCATAAAATCCTCCAAGGCTAACTTCGAAAGAAAAATAGCCAAGGATTCAAAAGATAACCACAAAGCCTTCTTTAGCTATGTCAAGAATCTAAGTGGCAACTCACAGATATGCTCTGAGCTAGTGCACAATAGCACAAAATATACTGAACCCACTGATATTGCCAACATCCTGGCAGATAGATTCAGTGCAAACTTCACCCCCCTCTCATCCCCAAAAGGGCCCACAACAATATTGGAAAAGTGTAGTGTCCCGGAAATCACAGACACACAGGTGAAAACAGCCCTTTCAAAAGCCAAAAGCACAGCATCGATGGGGTCAGATGTTGTCCCAGGCTGTGTCTTGCATGAACTACAGAACAAACTAACCCCCCACCTAAATACACTGTTCAACCTCAGCCTCTCCACAGGCTACATGCCCATAGAATGGTGCACAGCAATGGTTATTCTGCTCCACAAAGGAGGTGCCACAACTGACCCTGGTAACTATCACCCCATAAGCATGACTAGCCTGGTCTGCAAGGCTATGGAGCGCATCATCATGGAACTCATTAACAAAGACATTGGGAACCTCCAAAAACTTGACCCGACCCAGTTCGGCTTTGTTAAGGGCAGATCATGCCTACTAAACTTGATTGACTTCTTCAAGACAGTCACCAAGGCCATAGATGAGGTGAAGGTAGTTCACATAGCCTACCTTGACCTCGCCAAGGCTTTTGACACCATTCCCCACTCAGGAATTATAGAAAAACTCACCAGCCTGAACATAAACCCCTACGTCACAAGATGGGTTGCCAACTGGCTTACAGACAGAACTCACACAGTAAGAATAGTGAGCTCCAGGTCCGACTCTAAACCAGTTACAAGTGGTGTCCCACAAGGCTTGGTCCTGGGACTGCTACTGTTCAGCATATATTTCTCAGAAGTATAGGCAAACACAGGAGGACTATGGCTAACCAAGTTCGCCAATGACTGCAAACTTGGAGCCATAACTGACTCTCCGGCAGACACAGACATTCTCCAAAAGGGTCTTACTGAGACAGACACCTGGTGTCAAAGTCATGGTCTCAAGATAATGCCAAAAAATGCATAGTCATCCCATTTGGGAAAAACAAAACACCCATGATTACTACATAGGTGGCAGCCCCCTTAATACAGAAGAGGTAATAAGAGATCTGGGGACCCAGGTAGATAGTAATCTCTCCCTTGACAATTATATTGCCAAAGTAGTTAGGAAATCCTTCTATGTAGCCCATCTAATTACTAAAGGGTTCGCATCTAGAAATAAAGAGGTTATAGTGCCCCTCTACTCATCACTCATCAGACCCATCATAGAGTACAATGCCCCGTTTGGGATGTACCTCACAAGACACTTCCAACAGCTGGAAAGACCACAAAAGAACCTCACCAAGAGGATTACTGGCCTCAAACATATGTCCTATGCAGCCTGACTGGAAAAACTTCAACTGTACTCAGTGGCATATCGCTTACTCAGAGGTGATCTCTGCCTGACTGATAAGGCCATGTCCAACTCAAAATTGATGGACATGCTCCACCTAAAGAAATCCAAGTCACTGAGAACCATGCACTCTAGTGAGCTAAACCTTGCCACAACAATAAATAGAACATGCTGGAGGGATAGATTCCTGCCACAGAGACTCCCCATGCTTTGGAACAAAATTCCTAACTACATTAGGCAGAGCCCCTCACAAACACTCTTCAAGAGAAACCTTGACGAGTGGATGGGTAACAGAAAATACACCCCTGGGATCACTTTATTGGCTCTTCTTGACAGATGCTCAGTTAATTAATCAATGGGGCGGCGAAAACTGAAACACACTGGCTAGGCTTATAAATGCCCTCGGGCAGATAGCCTAGTACCTACCTATGAACCTATGAAAATATGCTTCTTGTTTAAAAAAGGGGCAATAATTTAATAATTTATGTAATGTTGCGTAGGTTATATGATATATAGCAATATATGTGAAGCATAATGTTTGTTAATTTTTAACTTGTTAATACAGTTTCATTACTTTATATAAATGTAAATGTGCCTATGTCAGAAATGATAATTCAATAAAGGTGTTTACAAAACCTGCCTTCTGTTTGATGACTACTTTACCTTTAGATATTTTGAACTGTAACTGCTATGTTTCCACACTGGTGCTTTTTATGCACTTAGTTTGGCCACTTGGCTACTAGTGTGGTTTGCCTACTGGTGGAATGTTTGTGCTTTATATTTTTATTTTTTATGTATTTAAAAAACAGTTATCACAGCCACATACAGATGAAGTCTATTGATTTTTGATTTTTTTTCACTATTTGATTGTCTTTTTATGTCACTGCCGTGACATAGAGGGATGGATCCCCAATTCTGACCAAACTGTTCAGTTAGCAGCATGGGTATTGTAGGAACTAATCAGAGAGGAAAAGGAATGTTGATGTATTTTCCTTCGCAGGTCTATATGGTGGGGTGAGATGGAGGCAGGTATCATGTGGGTCATGCTTCCTGATGGGTCCTTAATGCAGGCTGTAGATCATAAAACATAATAAACAAATAGTAATTCTACACTTATCAAGGAAAGGTAAGATTGTGAGGGATACTTCACCTGATGTATAAGTGCCACCCATATCCTGAACCCACTAAATTCCCACCTCAAGGTGCTTACTGATGTGTGTCCAGGATGATTAGATTATAATGTAAGAAAAAATCCCCTAATGGTTGTCAGTCTGCTCTTGCCCTGCATGTTGAAGGAAGGGAAATGACACCACTGTCCCATCAGATGGCCAGCACAGATAGGAACTGAAAAGCTGACGTAAAACAGTACATGTATTTTTTTCATTTGGCAACATAATAGAAATGGACAAAGGAAAAAGAAGGAATGAGAAATGGATCAATGAACACTACTTGACCATTGTGACCAAATACATAAAAGAACCCCGAGCATTGGTCATGATGTTCTCGATAATTTTCTGTTCTGACTGATAATAAACACATATCCAAGGAAAACTTAGTTTAACCTGCATATCCATCTTCATGGGAAGAAGGTAGCTGCATTCTAGGACAAAAACAGAGGTGCATGTAAGACAGAAGCAGAGAAGACCTCTGTTTGAACACCTGGACATCTGCAAAGGATGATAAAATGTTAATCGTTCATTATAGACCCGTAAAATTAATTTCCTGCTGTTATCAAGATGGCAATTATGAGCGGACAAGTGATCCGCTGTGGCAAACCCATAACTGGGAAAAGCCGAAAGAAGAAGAAGATCAAGATGGCAATCAATTCTGCATCGCTTTCCCTCTGCTCCTCCATCCCTTGTATCCTGGCCATCTTAATTTTGTACTTAGTTGTGACATGTAATGACTAGTAACTATTATCTACTTCAAATTAGACTGCCTGTCACCATCATTTCATGTCTCTGCATGTTTCTAAGAACCTTTTTAAGCTGTTGTGACATATCTCTATCTATATATCTATATCTATATCTAAATGTACATCTATATCTATATCTATATTTGTATCTATATAGATAGATATAGCAATAGATATAGGTATAGATAGATGTGTCTGTCCCTCTCTCACTCTCTGTGAATATATATAACATGCTGTACTTTTCTGAATTTAAGTAATGCCAGATCACTGCCTGGTTGACTGACTTGTTTCTGACTTTCTGTATAGTTTGGGGAACTAAATGGTTCTGAAACAGGAGTGTCCAACAGGTAGACCACAGGCCACATTCTGGCCCACAAAAACATTTTCTGACCCGTGACATGTTCCGCAGCAAATTGTTTTGATTGTGCAGAATCATGCCGGAAATGATAATGTGCCCCCTCCCCCACAAATTTTGACAACTATGGAAAGTGACCCAGAAACAAAAAGGATGGATAAAATTTGAAATGTTTAAGAATTAAATTTTTTTAACTGAATTATATTAATTAATTTTACATCCTAAAACAAGAAAAAGAAAAAATAAATAAAAATAAAATGATATACCATAACAAGAATCAAAAACACAAAAATATTAATCCACAAGGCAAGACTCCAGACACAGGATGTATTTTTAAGAGCTTTCGTTCTTTAATGTAAAAAACAGAACTTTTTCAGAAAATACACTTAAGGACTCAACAACCAGTTTGAAAATATCACCTAAAAAACATGTGACTAGTTGTAACCAATCATTGTACAACCAGTAATCATTATCGCCACTCAGGTGTCCACCTTAAATTAAACCTTAAATTGCTACTTAATAAAAGCTAAAATCAAGCCACTCGTATTGCAATAATACACTAATCAAACTGCAAAAATGTATATCAGCTTAATGCAGTTTTTTTTTGCTTGTAAAATACACTTAATGTTGATTGTGTCATTAAGTCCTGGGGTTCAATCAACTCTTAGCTTAATTTTCCAAGTAGATTGACAGCATTCAAACAGTGTTTTATTTGCCTTTTCCCAGTTAGGGGTTGCCATAGTGGAACTCCAGTCCACTAATGATTGGCAGTAGATTTTTATTGTGCCGAGTTGCCAGCCCAACACCCACCCTTCAGCGAAGGCATGCCCATTCACACATGTCTTTCAGAGGCCACTTGACCATGGGGAGGACATGCAGACTCCACGCAGAAGGAACTCCAGTTGAGAATTGAACAGGAGAACCTCTTGTTGTGAGGCAGCAATGCTACCGCTGTACCACCGCGGCACATTCACCCAGTGTTTTGTAATCTCCAATAAAAGTGTCCACACAAACTTAATCTAAAACAAAGAATGTAAATGTCTTAAAATTTGTGCAGACTGCAGCATGCCTGGCTAGAGCGTTGTTAAAAACTTTCTTCTTTATTGCAAGCTGTGACAATGTGAGGTATTACCAGCTATGCCAGGAGAAGTAGGCAGTGGGTGTCTAACATATGCCAGAATAACTAGGTGAAATTTTGTAAATAATTATATGTTGTTTATATATCAAACTGATTTGAACAGATGCTTGTGTGGAAAATGTATTTGTAAAGCGGCTTATGTTAAAAATGTACCAACAGTGGGTCCTGCTGGACAGAAAAGAAATGCACCTATATGTAAGACTGTACTCTTCTGTTGAAATGAATATATTGTAACAGAGGCTACTGGAAGAGAAGAGGTTAATCTCAGTCCAGCTAACCTTGAAATATAGTCTGAAATTAAATTACCTGATTTAGGCCATAAAGATTGTATCTTACAGTTCTGACTGCAGCCAGAGAGAAAATGTCTGTGAAAACCAGGACTAGGAATCCTGCTGTATTGTCGAACTAATTACTACCTTGGAAGGGTAGAGGTTTCAAAATGATTATAGCTTCCAGATGTTATAACACATCTTACCAAAGCTCTGCGTGTATGGTGACACATAGGTGCTAGCTTCTGGTTCAGTTGCTAGCAAAGGGGTAGTGTGGAAACCAGAAGTCAGATGACCAGATGTGTGTGATGTCATTCTGTAAGTCAGCACAGAAATGATGATTTAATACTAGATGAGACAGAAGTCTCATAAAAGTCTGTTTTTGAAACCTGATAAAGAAGGACCCTTCACCTACTTCATCTTAACATGCCTTAGTAACTAACCAGGGAATAGTAATCCTTTAGATATGTCAGGAAAATATAGTGAGATTAGTTAAGCACTGTTTTTCTGTATTTCTGTGAACCTGTTCATCTGTGTTATTTTTAATATTTCCTGTGATTGAAACTCTGGTGCTTATTGTAAATAGATATTTAGTAATTTCATGTTTTTATTATTTTTTATTAAATATATTTAAGCTTTTCATTGTGGCTGGTCTTTTAGAGAATATTTTAAACTTTGAGAGTATTTATACTTACTTGACACCTTGGCCACTCCTGAAAGCCCTGCTGTAGTGGTTAAATGGTACAGTTTGTATTCATATTAATTTTACTCAGTATAATTGGATACCCTCAAAAGAGCCTTTGAGTAGCTGGTTTTGGAGTGTTCTGGTGGCAGTACCTATCTTATATTTCGGGCATGACTGGTAAATCTGTGCCAGCCTTTCCCAGGTGTGTGTGTGTGTGTGTGTGTGTGTGTGTGTGTGTGTGTGTGTGTGTGTGTGTGTGTGTGTGTGTGTGTGTGTGCGTGGGTGTGTGTGGGTGTGTGTGTGTGTAAAAATCAAATCTCAAAGAGTTTGTGAGTCAGCTACTTGGACCAGGGACACAGCACTGGTTTCATAGAGTGGGTGGTGGAGGACATGGCTTGGAACAATCGGCTGATGAATCAACTCTACAGATGTGCCACTGGGAGGTCTTATTGGGTGCCTGGATAGATAGAGTGAAACCTAGCCACCAGACTGGGTGTGTTCCCTGTGTGCTGTTAAGGGAAATTGTGTTTAGTCCAGAGATCTGCATCTGAAAATACTGTGTGTATCTATTTTTATTCCAATTGAATGCCCCATCCCAGTGTCAGTGTGAGAATTGAGGCTCCTTGGTTACTGGCCCACAGGTGGGGCATCAAACAAGCTTATGATCATGAACACATTTAGGCAAACACATAACAGTTTTACCTATATAAAAACACAGACATGATTCACATGAAACAAGATATACCACATACATAGACTGACAATCAAAATCTTTCACTTGCCCATATGTCCATGTTCAAAGGTTTAAAATGAACTGAAGAAGAGTTTTCATGTATCTGCAGTGTTTGCACCTACCGCATTGGAAGGTGCCAGGTGTGTGACAGTTTGTGGAATGGAAAGGTAAAACGATGTCATACTCTAACAAAGATTTCAAGTTAAAAGGCTTTTTGTATGTAAACACAAGCCTGTTCCCTAATGCCTTGGCAAGCTCCATATTACCCAAAACTATTTTCCAGTTGTCTGTAATAATCTTCTTAATCAATGAAATTTCATTAGTTATTGGAATTGGAAAGGCTCGCCTGAATGAAATACTGTTGGTCTTTGCCAACTCATAGCTGTCATCAGTGACCAGCGCTGTTGCTGCATGATCTACAGACAAGATTGGTCAAGCTTTATTCTCTCTGAGCAATAGCACTTCTGTCTCTGTATTAATCAACCAATCACTGTCATAACCAGGGTCAATGAAAAATGTTCATAATTTTGCTGTCTCATTCAGAAATATATTACTGTCGGGTCGGTGGTGAGTTGACTTAATCTAATAAATTGTCCTTTCACAATGCCTCTTGTCATATATGGAGGTTAGAAATTGTTCTTGTGCAGATATTGTTTAACAAATGTTTCTTTCCTATAAATCTTGCTGGTAAATATTTTGTGAATGTGATCAAATGACAAAGTTGTGACTAAAAAAATTGATGCTGTTATCAAACCCACCAACATTAAATTTTAATAAATTAGTACTAGCATTAAGGTAATCAACAAATGTGGAAAAATCATTGAATTTACCTTTCCAAAAAAAAAAAAGATATTGTCAATGTATCTACAATAAAAAATGATATTGTGGAACAATGGATGAGTTTTCAGAAATGTTTGCTCCCATAACTCAATAGATAAAAACAGAGGCTACCCTTGCCCCCATTGCTCTGCCAGTAATCTGTTTGTAGTGTTTGCCTAAAAAATGAAAGAGGTAAACTGTGTTAATTTTGTCGTTATCAAAAAAGGTGTACTCTCTTAAATATTGTCTTACATACTCTATACCAGTATCTTGTCTAATACAAGTATAGAGGCAGACAACATTCAAAAAGACAACCGAAAACTGAATTTCGCCAATTGAAAACTTGTTCAATAATTTCAACAGATGCCAGGAATCTTGAAGATAATATTCTGATTTCTGGACTACTGAGTTAAGAATGTGGAAATCAGTTTAGTTTTAGAAAAGCCCCCTGCAACAATAGGTCAAAAAGGTGATTGGTATATCAAAAGTGCACAAAGATTGTGATCAAACAATTTTGCCATCCTTGGAAACTACATATGCAGAAAGCAGTAAATGTCATGGTCCAAATTACCATGAGTGAACATATCAAAACGTATGTTATCTATCGCTGAAAAACATCTGCTGATAGTGCCCACTGTGACTTCAGTGTAACAAGATTTATTTGCAAGTAGGTTCAGGATGGCTTTGTTGTAGTCATCTGATTCGGTGCTCATAATAACTATCATTCAACCTTTGTCTCCCTTTGTATTTGTAGATAGTTTTTTTTAAGGGTAGACCTTTCAAATGTTGATAAATTGTATTTAAAATGCAGTTTATTCCTGATGTCCTCTTCATAAAAATTGGTAAATACACACAAAGTACTGTTTAGAGTGGGATTGTATGCACTCCTCTTGTCCAATCTATCTTGTATTTGACTCAAATGTGGTATATCATTCAAAATAAATTGTAAATTTAGTTTGCATATGTATAGTTTGAAGTTTATTGGTAATTTTGTGATGTTAACAGAATTAGTGGGAATGAATGAAAAATCCCTTCCCTTTGTTCTTTTTATTTACTGTCCACTTGGGTGTCCTCACCTTCCCTGAAGGATGGACTAAAAATGGACTGGGGGAAATATAGGTGGTGGGGAAAAATTTTCATCTGTACTACTTGTGATAGCTTGTGTCGCTGATGCTGTTTTCTTGACTTCATCTGTTGGCTTACTGCTATGAGTTGCTTGAACTGCTTTTGTTGAAATCATTGGAACTTGAACTGGTTTCTTCAAGAAAGTCTCTGGTGATTTGAGTGGATAGACAATGCCAGCTTTATAGGCTGCCAAATCCCGTTTAAATTTTCCCTGTTTTCTGTTGATAATAGAAGCTCTCAATCTGTTGGCCTTTGCAGTTAAATCAGAATAAAGAGTGAAAAAGATAGGGAAACGACTGTAATTCTTGACTTTTTGATCCTACTCCTGTAGTTGTTTCTTAAAAGTTAAAATCTCTTTCTTGTAATGAGTGACCAATGCTTTCATAAGTGCTACCCCCACATTATTAAATAAGGAAACAAGCTCATTGTCCAACTGGTCCCCAAGTTTTACTTTGTTAGGAAATTTATAGACATAGAGGCCTAAAGGGGCACACTCAAGCTGAGTACATTCTTCCAAATACAATATCTCTTATTGCAGTGAAATGTATATTGTAGTCAATTGTTCTAACATAAAAATGTCATTTTTGCATAACTGAAAGTCATTAGAGGAAATGTTCAGTTGATGAATACTGTGTTGGAATTACTCTTCATTACTACTCCAGAAAACGCATTGCTGACTTCTTTGAAAATAGATTCTAAAATGCTCTCTGTATGCAATGTTGAATTCCTGTTACCACTGGAGTAATCCCCGACAATGGGGGAAAAGGTGGATATTGCCTGTATCCTACCCTGTGTCAAATTTTCGGTACCACCCACTGAAGATGCAAATACACTGGGTTGACTCCTCAAAATCAAGCCTTCCAGAATGCTACTAACTTCTGAAACTGCTGAAGTTAGTTTCTACATTAAAACAGCCACCTCCTCTGGAACTGAGTATGTAGTCAAGTCCAATAGATTGCCCAGTGTGGAAACCTCTCCAGCCATGGTAGAAACCACAGAACATAAAACTCCAACAGATGTGGTATACAACATGAACCAAAAAGACAAAAATGTTAATCCACAAAGGCAAGGCTCAAGACTCAAGATGTGTTTTTAAGCGCTTTCTTTCTTTAATGTAAAAAACAAAACTCTGTCATAGAACATAATTTTATCTAGTACTCCTGTCATAAGGCATTCTATTGCATGACACACAGATACTCATCTTACCAGGATGGGCAAGGAGAAGATATATTAATTGCCTGTCTGGAGCTAGGATCCATAATATCACACATGCACTCAGGTCAGTGTGCCACAGGTACCAATATTATTCTGTCACAGTTCATTTAGGTGTAAATGACCCGAGGACTACATCAATAGACTGTATGAAAAGAGGCTTTATGAATCTCTCTGAATATGTATCTCAGGCAGGTATGTGCCTTACATCGAGCAGCATTCTACCCTCATCAAGAATGATGCCACAGTATGAACAGAAAATTATTGTTTTTTAATAACTGGCTTAGTTTCTGGTTTCACTCCAGGCAATCCAATATCTATCAGCTTGGGAGGGCATAGTTAACAGGCCACTTTGATTTGGCAAGGATTGTTTGCCCCCCAACCCCCACCCCGGGCTTCCCAATACTGGCTAAAACTTTATCCATTCCCTTAAAGCCTTTTTAGGCAATTCCACCATAGCAAAAAAAAAAAAAACAAGAAAAAACTCAGAGCCACCTTAAAGTGTTGCTGCTCAGTGCTAGGAGCCTAGACAAGAAACTCCACACCCTACAAGCTCTCTTAACTATAGAGAATATAAACATCTGTGCTGTTACTGAGACTTGGTTTAAAGCCACAGAAAGTTCTTCAGCACCGGAAGGCTACAGTGCCTTCTACACATTTAGACCAACAGCAGCAGAGAGGCTAAAGACTATGTTAGCAGCAAGTACAACTCTATGTTGGTTAAACAGGAGGATGCCTTTGAGTTCATCCATGCCCAAGTCTCCATAAGGTTCCTTACCATGTACTGGCCAGCTATAGGTCACCCCTTATGACACCCAAAGCTCACAACTGTTACCTAGACCTACTACAGGTGCTCACCATCTAACGAAATACCCTATTCATGAGAGACTATAATTACCCCTCTACAGACTGGGAAATGTACACTGCCACTAATTCATAGGGACAGTGTTTTCTGGACTTCATCAGCACAAACCAACGAGCCAGATAGTGCACTGTCCAACCAGAAGATCAAATATATTGGACCTAGAACTCATCAATGTGGGAGGGAGATGCACCCCCCCCACACACACACACCACTGTGTCACATCCTCATTGGTGAAGTCAAACCACAAAGCTGTCTCCCTTCAAATAAAATTGAACCTGGGAAACCCAACTAAACTCACAACAGTTATGAACTATACTAAAGCAAGGTATAACCTATTGAGCGACAGTTTGTCAAAATTTATAGCTTCCCCAAACCCTAAGAACACACCTACTTATGCAGAATTATGTACAGAAACCCTATACAAACACATAAATGGCTGCATTGAGACTCCAGTACCTACCAGAAGTAAGCCCATATCTAACACCAAAAACAAACCACACTGGTGGAATCCTTATCTTAATTGGCTATATGGCCAAAGTCAAAAAGAGCAACTCTAACAGAAAAGTGAGCTCTCTGACTCAACTAAACAAGAAAGTAAGAGGTCTAATAAAGTTCAGCAAGGCCAAATACAAGGTCAGGATAGCCTTCTAGGCTAAGGACAATCACAAGGCCTTCTTCAGCTATATCAGGAATCTTAAAGGTAATACTCAGCAGTGTGCAGAACTGGTGGTAAATGGCATAACCTTCACTGACCAGGGTTGATATAGCAAATCTACTGGCTGATAAATTTAGCCTTAACTTCACCCCTGCTCCCTCCCCACCACCCCCTGTGAAATCCCTTCTAGCATATCTTCCCAACTGTCAACATTGAATAGGTCCTGGAGATGCTCACTAAGGCCAAAAACACTACTTCACTGAGCCCTGACAATATCCCTGTTTGCCTCCTAAATAGCCTAAAAGATGACCAAGCAGGACCACTTGAGGGACTCTTCAACTACAGCCTCAAAGCAGATTACGTACCAGATGAAAAGAGGGCCACAACAGTCATCCCTCTTCATAAGGTTGGACCACCAACTAATGCTGGGAACTAATGACCCATCAATCTGATAAGTCTAATATGCAAAGCCATGGAATGAATTATCATGGAAATGATCAACAAGGACATTGGCAACCTGCACACACTGGACTCATTCAGTTTGGCTGTGGTAAGGGAAAGTCTTACCTACTTAACATGGTAGACTTTTTTCAGGGTCACCATGGCAATGGATGAAGAGAAAACAGTGTATACCACCTATCATGACCTGACCAAAGTGTTTGATACAATACCTCACTCAAGTATTGTTGACAAACTCTCAGAACTTTGCATAAATCCTTACATAACTCACTGGATTGCCAGCTGTCTCATAGATAGGACCCAAGAAGTCAGGATCAGTGAGACCACCTTCACCAAGAGACCGGTCACCAGTTGAATATTCTAGGGTTCTGTTTTGGCCTACTCCAGTTTGACATCTACTTCTTGGAAGTCAAAGCTAATGTCAAAGGCCTCTGGCTCACCAAGTCTGCAGATGACTGTAAACTGGGAGCTATCATGGACTGTCCCCATGACACAACATTCTACAAGAGGATCTAACACAAAGAAATGACTGGTGCAAAAACCATGGATTAAAACTCAGTAAAAGAGAAATGCATTATACTGCCCTTTGGGAAAGTGTCCACCCAAGCTAATTACTTTATCAACAAAGCACCCCTATGAGTTGACCTGATAGTTAGGGCTCTAGGAGCATATGTAGAGAGTAATCTGGTGTTCAACCAACACATAGCCAAGATTCTAAGAAAATCATTCTATGTCATAAGCAAGGGAATGACATCCAGGTCCAAGGAAATAATAGCACCACCCTACCCAGCTCTTATCAGACCCATCATTGAGTGCAATGTCCCATTGGGCATGTACCTAGCCAGGTACCTACAACAGTTGGGAATGCCCTCAAAGGTTCCTCACTAGGAGAATCCAGAGTATGAATACCCTGTCATGCATAGATTGCCATAAGGTTCTATCTCTGTACTAAGTCTCTTACAGGTTACTGAGAAGAAATCTATGGCTAGCATATAAGGTGTCCTCTGATCCTGCTCTGATGGATCACTTGCACATTTCAAGACTAAAAACACCAGAAACACTTGATCTAAGGACCTGAACTTTGTAGGCAACATAACTAGAACCTGATGGAGGGATTGATGTGTGTCTCAAAGGATCATCATACTATGGAATAAGCTCTCATCTACATGAGGCAAAGTTTATCCCTGACCCTGTTCAAAAGAAACCTTCATTGGCACATAGGAAACTGCAAATTTGCCTCCATATCTCTGATGGACAGAGGTGACAGTAAGTATATTAATCCCCAACTAATGAACCCCATCCCCAAAAACATAATCCTTAGCTACCTCTTTACCCTACTATATAGGCATTCCAGGAAAACTGTGACAAAACTGTGTTGGGTTTTACAGCTTGGCCTGTAAAGACCCTGGTGGTCATTAGCCTAGTATGAACCTATGAACCTATTTATTGAAGAATCTCAGTTTTCCCTATAAAAGCAACCTCTGCAATTCCTTGAGTACTTAGTTGCATGACAGAGCCCTGGTTGCATGCAGGGGATCATTGATCCATTAGTTTAGACTTAGATTATAGTATTTACTCGTATAGCACCTGTAACATCTAAGCAAATCCATTGTAAACCATTCAGGTACCACCTTCTGGCAGCCCATGGAATAAACATCTGGAGCCATGGATTTGCATTTTCCTACTATCTCTGCAGTCAGCTTGGTGGAAATGAGCATCCTGAGATAACATAGCAATAGTCTCTTGTTTACCTAGAACTACCTAATCCTTAAGCAATTTGATACAGTGCATGAGAAACCTTGTTATACAATGTCATAAACAAGTTTCCAAAAGACAGCAAGTCTTGATAACAATCTGGTGTCTGCCAATAAGCGGAACAATGCCAAAAGACGCCTCTTTGATTTAAAAAAGAGTTTTAATCCACATAACGCCCCTAAGTCACACTCAATATTCCCATTAAAACAACGTACATCACGAACAAAAAACGGACAAGAACAACACGCTAAACGCAGTTTAGCGCTTTCAACCAATAATCTGGTCTTCTTCAGAACTGCAAATAGAAGCATTCAAGACAAATAAATAAACTTTTTGGCGCCAAGAAAGTAGATCGTATCTTAAAGGCACATACTATGAAATAAAATAAAATATAATAAAATGAATTGAATACATGTCTAGAATTCATTATTAATTTTACATACAAAACCCTATAAATTTCCTATAAATTATATAAATTAATTAATTATTGCACCTCCACTAAACTCATAAATGTCATATATAAACAGTATAACCAATAAAAATATATAAATATTACTATGATCTGCAATTGCTTATAATAAATAAGTAAACATGTTGACTAATCTGGACAGTGTATATACTAGTTACTTTGTAACTAATGTATATATGAAATCTCATAACATGTTCACATAAAATATATGAAAAATGTGTAAAAAATTTTTATAAATAAAAATATATATAAAGGTAAACTCAAAATGTGAATAAAAACCAGAAAAAATGTATATACCAAAAACTATGATCTTAATGTTATGATAAGTGTAAATATGAAGTGTACAAATCCATTGTAAACCATTCAGGTACCACCTTCTGGCAGCCCATGGAATAAACATCTGGAGCCATGGATTTGCATTTTCCTACTATCTCTGCAGTCAGCTTGGTGGAAATGAGCATCCTGAGATAACATAGCAATAGTCTCTTGTTTACCTAGAACTACCTAATCCTTACGCAATTTGATACAGTGCATGAGAAACCTTGTTATACAATGTCATTGGAGACAAGGCTCTCACATACAGAGGCTACATATGCCAACAGGTTGATAGTAACACACAATACCACACCTTCTACACATATTACAGCCCAAACACATAGACCTATATATGTTGAAGCTTGTAAAACTAATCTACTTAAACCATCAGAGGCCTCAGAGATGCAACTGTTGTAACAAATACCCTCAACAACCTCTGAAATACTCATGTCAAGCAGCATCCACCATGAATCATACACCTATATCCCATGGTATTTTCACTCAAAAGCCTGTAACGCAAGCCTTCACACAACCTAGAATCCCAGTAACAAGAGACTCCATTGTAAGACACATTGCTGTACCACTCACCAGGCTGAGCAAGGAGGGGATCAAAGCCAGCTGCATATCTTGGGCCAGGATTTGCCACATAATGGATGCACTCATGACCTTGCACTTTAAGTACACATATGACTCACTCATTGTACACCTGGGAGTAAATGACCTGGGATGTACCCCCTGGACTATATGAAGAAAGCCAGGAGGGTTGTCATAATGGTTAGGGTGTTTATTTTAGACATAAGTTACAGGGTTTGGTTATTACCTTTGTAGGAAACTATCTAGGCTTAAAATGGCCCACAAGGGCAGCTAGCCTAGTATTTACCTATGAACTTGCCTATGAACCTATGTGTGTCAGAGGCAGAAATGACCCTAGCCTTGAGCATTATTTTATCTTTACTTAGAATAATGTCATAAAATGAACAAAATGAACAAAAGAGGACATGGCAGACAGTCCAAACTGCTTTGCCAAGGATGCCCCTAAGGCTTTCTTATATTGGCAAAAAAATCTTATCAACTCTCATAATGCCTTTTTTAGGTAAAATCAGACTTCAAAAGCCTCCAACATAACAAAACAAAATTCAGATAACATGAAGGTATTGGAGATCAACTCTAGGTGCCATGACAAAAAATACATGTCCTGCATACACTCCTGACCCTAGAATACATCAATGTATGCATCGTCATCCTGACCTTAGAATACATCAATGTATGCATCGTCATCCTGACCCTAGAATACATTGATGCATGCATTGTCATAAAGGCCTACTGCTCTGGCACACCATACTAGATAAAGGCATTAAAGATATTGTGGGCTCTATATTCATAAAACAAAATTTCACCTCCACAGTCATTAGGCAGGATAACAACTTGGAACTCCTCAATGTCCAACTTACCATTAATCAAACCCCAATATCATATCATAGCTGACTGTAGGACTCCCACCACATCATCCTTTGCCAATACCTCCTGCCTGACTAGGCTGGAAGCCCTAATCATTCAAACACCATCCTCCTAGGGAACTTAATTATCCTTCAATCAACTGGAACACCTATACATCACCTAACAAGTGTGCCCAGAGATTTTTGGACTGCATAAATACAAACTTACAGGACATGCTACTCTGCACCCAAAATATGGGGAGAAAAAGTCCTGGACCTGGTTCTCACCAATATGGAGCAACTCTGTTCCCTACTAGTTATAACAACATCCCTTGTCAGACTGGACCAGAAATCAGTCATATTCACCATAAGGCTGAAGCTGGAAACATCGTCTAATTACTCAGTGTTCATAGATTATGCTAAAGTTAATCTACTGAAATTGAGTTTCAGCCTAAATAAATTCAACATTCCCTTTCACTCTGATGACTATCCTGTGAATGCAAAATCCTTCACCAGCAAATTATATGCACTTGTAAATTGTTCTATAGAAGTATATATCCACCAACGCCAAATTTATAAATAAACTCCTAAAGTGGAACCGAAATATAAAAAGGCTATTCAATTAAAGGAAAAACCTCATTGCATGTAAACATAAATGTAACCCCCAAAATGCTAAAAAGCGCTGGCAAACTTAACAAGGAACTCTGGTCCCAGATCAAATCAACCAAAGCTAGATAGCAGGTAAAAATATCTATGCAGGCAAAAGATGATTACAAAGTTCTTTAACTGTATTTCAGACCTAAGAAGTAATATCCAAAACTGTGCATTGCTAATAGTAAATGATATGTCAGGAGGGCTGAGTGGTCTAAGGTGCTGCATTAAGGTCACAGTCTCCTCTGGAGATGTGGGTTTGAATCTCACTTCTCCCCAATAGTTTTCCATCTGACAGTTAGTGCAGAGGATAAGGTTGTGATCTATAGTTTCTGTAGTGCACGGTTTGATTCCTCTAATCCATTTGTTTTCCCTGTTGGACATGGGCTTTGGGTGCTGACTTGTCTAAACATGGGCAAACTCTTGGCTAAGCTTATAAGAACCTCAGGACCAATAGCCTAGTAACCTCCTATGATCCTATATCACATACACTGATCCTGAGGCCATAGCCAATATACCAGCGGATAATATTTGCTGTAACATCACCCCCTATACACACACATTCCATGATCAAATACCAGTAGTCACACCTCTCGCTTAAATATCCCAGGAACATGTTCCCAAAGCACTATCCAACCCCAATGATATTACTTCTGTGGCACCTGATAGCATACCACAATGCCTACTAGTCTGCCTGAAAGAGGATCTATCAACTTCCCTACATAGGCTCTTCAATATCAGCCTTTGATCAGGGTTTGTACCAGATGAGTTGAGACCTACAAAAGTCATCCCTCTGCACAAAGGTAGGGTGTCAACTGGCCCAGGGAACTATAGATGTATAAGCCTGCCCAGTCACATCTGTAAGGCTATCAAAAGGGTCATTATGGAAATGATAAATAAGAATGTAGGGAGTCTGTAAATTTTTGATCTGAGCCAGTTCAGTTTTGTCAATGGCAAATTCTGCCTGCTTAATCTAACTGACTTCTTCAAAAATGTTTATTGAAGCAAGAGATGATGGCAAATCTCTATAGAAGACATATCTAGACCTTGCAAAGGTGTCAACAGCATCTCCCACTCAGGCATTATTGATAAACTATTCCATCTGAATATAGATCCCTATGTAACTCATTGGATAGCAAACTGATTCCCAAATAGAACCTGGGAAATTAGGGTTGGTTGATCTTTCTCCTATAAAAAACCTACCATTTGTGGTGTAGTTTAGGGTTCGGTCCTTGGGTCACTCCTCTTTGGTATCTACTTCTCAGAGGTTAAAGCTAATGTTAAGGGTTTATGACTGACCATGTTTGCAGATGAATACATTTGATGACATTATAAACTCCCCAGACAATGGAAGGCTTTTCCCAAACAAATAAGTTTCAACAAAGCCACTACCTACAACATAAAGGTATATTTGTATGCATTGGCAAGCATGACATTCTCTACAACTATCACATCAGCAAAACGCCCATTAACATTGACTTAGAAGTGAGGGACTTGGGAACCCCTATAGACAATGGCCTATCATTCAACCATGTATCCACTGTTGTAAGAAATTCCTTTTTCATTGCATAATGCATTAGTAAGTCTATGGCATCCAGGTACTGGGAAGTGATCATTCCACTCTATATTGTACTCATTAAACCAGTCATTGAGTATAATGCCCACTTTGGTATGTATCCGACCAAACACCAGGCAGAATTTGAATGACCAGAATTCTTTCTCACCAAGAAAACCAAAGGTCTACATCACATAAGTTACACAGATTGACTCAAAGACCTGTCCCATTTTTTCAGTATCTTTCAGGCTGCTGAGAGGTGATCTTTGCCTGGCTTACAAAGCCTCTACTGAACCTGTCTTTTCAGGTTTACTTCACATCTGCATGTCCATTAGTGGCAGAAACACCAGCTCAAGATATCTCAATCTGTTCAACTTAAATAGAAAGTATTGGAGGGATAAAAATGTTTCACAAAGAACACTACATCTCTGGAATGATCTTCCTCTCCATTTTAAGCAAAGTAGGTTCCTGACTCTCCAACTGTAATCTGGATGAACTGATGGAACGTTGCAAGTTCACCCCTAAACTGGTACCCTTGTCCCTGATGGGCAGAGGTAAGATGTAAATGTCTGCCTGCCTCTGCATTATTATTACTAAGAGATTTGGGTTAATCATACTTAAAATGCTAAGGCTAAAAACTTATTGGAGATTTCTGGCTAGGCTTCTCAACATCCTCAGGGATAATTAGTCTAGTAAGTACCTATGAATCTATGTGCACTGAATCAGAACAAGAAAGAAGGAGTATCTGCAGAAAAATAAAATAAATAAGGATGTAAAATATGTAAAAATGAGCTGCTCCTCTGATACTTGTATACCTGATGGATTTATTAGGTTGCGTGAAGATGATCATACATTAATTTCTGATCAAGTAGCTCCTTTGAAATAGTACTTTGTAGCTTGACTGGAATACCTTTTGGTATTTTTAACACCTTTATTAAATTATCACTTAAAACATAGGTACACATACATTCATTTGGATCTACCTGAAATGATTGACAAGCGAAAAGCACGACAATGAAAACACCGACACGAAAAGAACGGCAGTTGAAATACCCGACAGTGTAAATGTCCGACAAACCACAATCCCGAAACTCAACAAAACAAAACAAATCTGTTTCCGAAAAATACACACACAACACAAGCACACCAAAAACTTTACAAACCTACACAAAACCTTACATACACAACTATCTATGCACTAACCTTAACCCAAACCCTAACCCTAAGGTCCGTCACTATCGCACACTTGCCTTACCCGCACCCTAACCCTAACTCACTTAGTCCGCCCCTAACCCTTAACTCTGTCACTATCGCACACTTACCTTATCTGCACCCTAACTCTAACTCATTTAACCCGCCCCTAAACCTAAAGTCCATCACTATCGCACACTTACTTTACCGCACCCTAACCCTAAAGTCCGTCACTATCGCACACTTACTTTACCTGCACCTTAACCCTAAAGTCCGTCACAAATGCACATTTATCTTACCCGCACGCTAACCCTAAAGTCCGTCACTATCGCATACTTACACAGTCGCACTTGTTTTGCATATCAGTGTTTTCAGTGTCGGGATTCTGGACTGTCGATCATTTATGTTGTCAGTCTTCTGGTGTCAGTCTTCTCATTGTCTACATTTTCAGCTTTCATTCTTTTCAGGTAGATCCATTAATTTACATATATTTAGTCCAACGTTACATAAATTGCTCAATCCTTATCTTCCTTTAAACCTCACTCCTCCTCCTAAAGATTATTCTGCATGTACTGCTCCCATATATCCCATTCATTTCTATGTAATTTGCACCTTCCCTTTTTTAAAGATTTAATTTCCAGTTCTTTATCTCTTTTGCAGTATTTGATACTTTAAATATTGGATGGCGCAGCAGTTAATGTTGTTGGCTCACAGCAGAGGTTCTCTGGTTCAGTTCTCAGCTGGGGTGCCTTCTGTATGGAGTCTGCATGTCCTCTCTGCGTTCACGTGAATGACCTCTGGTTTCCTCCCCCATTCCAAAGACATGCATTTGGAGTATCTCTCCTTAGGCCTAGGTTTTGTCCTAATCGGACTTTCCTGCTCAGCAAATGTTAAATAAATATAGTTGGCTTAGACTTTGATTTCCATTTTTTAGTAATTGCTTTTGACAGCCAATAGAATTAAACTAAATACGGCTTTACTATGTCTAGGCACTGCAGATCCTGTGCCCAACTCAAAGGAATCTTTTCTTTTGTTACAGTCATTTGCTCTCCCAGTATGTCTGACAGATTATTCTGTAAGGAATTTTTAAAGTCTACCAATTCATTCCACTCTCAGAAAACATGTTCCCAGCTAACTTCTTTCTTTCCTATTGCCCCTTCAACAGTTGCTGTGTACCTGAGGAAAGAATTCTTTGAAGTCTGCTTGCAGTACAAAAATATCTATGCAAACACTATTATCAAAGATCACAAACCTTGAGAACATTGTTGTATACATCTGATAAAGGAATGTTTGCATATAGCTGGCTGTCATCTGCAGCTACTACATATACAAAGACAAATATTACAAGATTTGCCACAGATTGATGCTTATTTGCATGATATCCCAGTTAATGGAACTACAAAAAAGGGTACATCTGCATAATTAAAGCAGTACCTGTAAATATTAGATGTTGAAAAGACGTACTAATGTAGGTTTGTGCTTTAAAAGCAGTACATTTCTGTTTTTTTTAAAGAAGTACAATTTCAGAGATAAGTAGTAAATTTATGTTGCTTATGTCTGAAAGAAATTAAACTAAAGATTATTTTACAAGTTTCATCTCTTACCATTTTTACTGAACTGTAATCTTACTTGGGTTTACTAAATTGCCTTAACAGGTTTTTGTTAAATCATGCAACCTTGTTAAGTCCTTTGCATTATTTATTATGCAAATATATGTGGTATACATAAAAACAGAATGAAAAGAAGCAAAAGAAAATAATAAAATCTTTCTAAAGTCTAAGTTCTGACAAAGTGTTTGCTCATTATCCAGCTGACTGAGTTATTTCTTTCTTGGAATATTTCAATTTCTCCCACAGAGTAGTACCTGGTGGGAGTAAGAACAACCCCCTCCCCATTTTTGCATTATTTACTGACTTCTGCCAAGCGAAGTGCTCACTAATGAACAATGTAGGTATAAACATAATTTCTGATATCTGTAGGTTTGTGTTTTGGTACTTTGTTCTATTACTTAGTACAATGTAATGAAATTCAGTATTAGCTGAAACAGAAATGCATTGTAAATTGCCAATTTATTCTGACAGTACTTGACTTCAGATTAATCCAGTCTGAGTTTGTGAGGAGAAATGCTTTACTTTATGCAAACATTCTGAGCTTTCTGAATAAGTTTTTTTTTTTTAATTTGAAGTAATATATATTTTTTGCTGCAAAAAATAGTGCAACGATAAATGTTTCTTTTGTGATGATATTCCCTTTCTCATGTTATGTGACCATGAAACACCCCACTGGAAGTCCTTTCACAGAAAGATTTGTTATGTCTGATTCAGTGAAGATTTCAATATATTTGGTTTTATGCTTATTTCAGTATTCCAGCAATTAACATGAATTTGTATTTTTAGTGTACTCTGTCATAAGGTGTACAACTTGTAATTTTTTTCTATTCCCAGACAGCACTAGCACAGTGTTTTTACAAGAAGACATGCAGCTCCATGGTGGGCTGTCTCTGCAGCCATGCCCGATGCTAGTGAGTCATTCCAAAAAAGAGAAATATGCTTATTACCCATGTGCTCTCCCTTGGAACTGCCTGAGATAAGGCATTTCTGCAGCTGAGCAATTCAGTGAATCGTCTGGCTGTGTAAAGTAGTATGGCCACTCCTGGCCACCTGTGGTAATGAACGCAGCCAAAAGGCCATCTTCATCCATTGCCATTTGGTAAGTGCTGGGGAGTTTAGTGGTCAGGCAGTGCTAGGAGATGTCTGCATATATGTATGTTAGAGGATGCATGTTTGAGCATTTGTATGAATGTTTGTCTGACCAGAAGATCCCAGAAGGGGGGTTAAAGAGGATGCAGGTTAGGCATGAGAGTATATGTGTGAGTGTGTGTGTGTGTGTGTGTGTGTGCACTCATGCAAATGCACGCAGTTGGGCTGAAGTGGCTGTCATATTTCCAGATGCCCATATGCTAAGAAGCAAAGCCTGCAACACTGGATTCAAGAGGACTGCCAGTCACCAAGGAATAACTATGAAGATGTGAAACTGGGAGACCACTAGCCACCAGGGAGAGCGTTAAAGATGTGGGTTAGGGAGGAGGTCTATATATTAGGGAGAACTCTTATTAACACTTATGCAAGATATGTGGGGGAGGGGATGGGGGACACTAGGCGCCAGGGAGTATTCCTTCATTTTATGCCTTAATGGCCTAAGACATAATATGGGTCTGAGCAGAATGCTAGACACCAGGGATACTCAGTACATCATGACTGAAAGTCATTTAATTAAAAAAAAAAAAAAAAACTTTAAGCAGGAAAACATTAGACACAGAACCATCAGTATGGCCAATAGAGAGTAAAAGTTTACACTGTTCAGAACTGCAGCCAAACTAGAAAAGGAAGACTATACTCAGGTTTCATTAAACTCTGTGTAGGCTCCATGTAGAACCTACATGGAGTGTATCCATGTACACAACCACAATCAGTCGTCGGCAACACGCAATGCATATTAATGACGCGTGGCACACCTAATTGAAGTTTCGCAGCTCATGTCACTACTGAAGGCCATAAAACTTTGAATCCTAAAACAGATCTCAAGTCCATGTAAAGGAGGGAACAGAAGGTCCACCCTGCCCCAAATGTACAGTAAATATCACCATACCTTCCAACCTCTTAGAACAAGAAATCTGGACAAAGCCTGACATAAAAGGGAGACAAGGCTAAAAAATAGTGACACTTTTTAAATATTTCTTCTATAAATTTGTAAAACACTGCAAAGCACACTGGCTTTGCAGAGGAGCTCAGCTGCCAACCCCCTCCCCCAAAGCACAGTACAGATCGTAGGTCAGAGTGCAGACTATTAGGGCAAAACATCTGTACAAAGACATCAGGTAGGGGTGGGGAAAGGGTCTGAAATAGTGAAACTTTTTAAATATTGCTGTTATAAACTGTTAAAACATTGCAAAGCACACTAGCTTTGTAGAAAGCAGCTTGGCTGCCACCACCCCCCCCAAAAAAACCCCCTCTGAACCTCTTAGCTTAAGAGATCTGGACAAATCCTGATGTAATGGGGGGACAGAGGGCAAAAATAGGGTCATATTGTAAATTTTACTCTTATAAATGTAGAAATCTGTTATAATAACAGGATTTGGTTAGCATGCATTTTCTGAAGGATTTGAAGTATGAAACTCAAATGCATGTCACTATTTAGTGACTTCATTCCAAGGATCATCCAATTGATTTGCCAGAAAACAAGAGATTTTGTGAGGAAAAGGCCAAATATATGAGGCAAACATTCTGAATATTCTGAGAAAATCTGGACAGTTGAGAGGGATGCACCTCCCCCCAAGGCACAGTACAGATCATAAGTCAGGCAGTCCTCATAACCTGTCAGGACAAGACATCTGGACAAAGGCATCCAGCAGGTGTTGGGAAGGGGACAGGCATAGGAACACTTTTTAAATATTGCTCTTACAAACCTATACATAGCTGTCAACCATAGCTCTCAACCTCTTGGTACAAAAGATCTGGACAAACCCAACAATAATGGGGGGCACAGCCTCAAAAATAGGGTTTGGTGAGAAGGTCACCAAAGCAATGAACAAGGGCAAAATCATTCACACTGCCTACCTTGACCTGGAAAAGGCATTTGACACAATACCCCGCTTGGGCATTGTTGATAACCTCAAGAGGTTAGGTAGAAAACCATATGACACCTGGTGGATAGCCAAATGGCTCACAAACAGGACCTAGTAAGTTAGAATTGGGGAGTCCACCTCTACAAATAGACCAGTCGCAAGTGGAGTCCCTCAGGGATCAGTGCATGGACTATTCCTTTTTGGCATTTACTTCTCAGAAGTCAAGGCCAATGTCAATAGTCTCTGGCTGACTAAATTTGCAGATGATTGCAAATTAGGAGATCTCATTGAATCTCACACTGACACAAATGTTCTACAGGAGGGGCTGACACAGACAAACAACTGGTGTCAGAGCCATGGACTAAAACTAAATGCCAAGAAATGCATAATAGTATCCTTTGGAAAGTTAGCCATCCCTGGTAACTATCATATTGACTACATATCCCTAAGAGATGACCCAGTAGTCAGGGACTTAGGGACACACATAGATAGCAATCTAGCCTTTGATCATCATATGTCTACAGTGGCGAGGAAATCGTTCTACTTTGTGCAACTTATAAACAAAGGTATGGCATCTAAGTCCAAGGAAGTCATTGTTCCACTATATTCGCCATTCATCATACCTATCATTGAGTACAATGCCCCCTTTGGTAAGTAACTAACCAGGCATATCCAACAGCTAGAACGTCCACAGAAGCTCCTCACTAAAAGAATACAGGGCATACATATTATGTCCTATGCAGACCGCATCAAGGCCCTATCCCTGTATTCTGCCTCCTACAGGCTTTTGAGGGGAGATCTATGCCTGGCATACAGGGCATTGTCAGACCCCACTCGGATGGACCTCCTGCATATCCACAAAACAAACAGTACCAGTATTATACGTTATAAAGACTTAAACCTTGTCTGTGATATAAATAGGACATGCTGGAAAGATATGTATGTATCCCAGAGACTACCCCGTCTATGAAACAGGCTCTCCATCCATGTGAAACAGAATTCCTCCCTAACCCAATTCAAGTGCAACTTGGACAATTGGATGGGAAAATGGAAACTCATCCATGGTTTGGCACCTATGTCTCTAATGCAAACAGGTAACCTGTAAATGGTTTATCTCCTAGGCCCATGGTTACACTTATCAAGGGTAACAGAACTTATCAGAGATCTGGGATAAATGACTTAGTTAAAAGGCCCTTGTGGTCAGCCTAGTAAACACCTATGAACCCATGAACCTAATTTTTAAATATCGATCTTATAAACTTAGAAAGTTGCTAAAGTAAAAGGTCTTGTTTACCATGCACTTTCTGAAGTATACAAGGTCTGAAACTCAAATGACTGCCAGTATTTAATGAATTCAAACCCCACTGATTCACCTCAGAAATCCAGAAAATCACAAATTTAATGAGGAATAGACCAAAAGTATGGGGCAATAATCAGGGCATTCTGGGAAAATCTGTAGAAGTGAGTAATATGCTCTCAACCACTTAGGCCATGACATCCAGACAATGCATGACATAATGTGGAGACAAAGGGTGAGATATAGAGACACATGTTAAATATGGCTGTTATAAACGTAGAAAGTTGTTAGAGTAACAGAATTTGTATTGGCATGCATTGTCTGAAGGACATGAAGTCTGAAACTCAAAGACATGTCATTATTTACCCACTTTAATCCTCAGATCATAGTAGTGATTTGTCAGAAAATCATACAATTTGTGAGGAACAGACCAAAAAGTAGAGGCAAAAAGCTGGACATTCTGTGAAAATGTGAATAGTGGAAAGGTATGCTAGGGACACATATTAAATATTACTCTTACAAACTTAGAAAGGTTGTGCATTCCCATGACTTGTGAAAAGGTTAAGAAGTCTGATCACTGTTTTCTGACTTCAACACTCAATGCTTTAACAATTATTTTCCAGAAAAAAACACAACTGTATGAGAAATAGAGCAAAAAATAGGGCAACATCTGGAAATTCTGAAGAACTCTGTACAGTGGAGAGGTATGGTAGCAGTATTAATAGCTGCCACTCTGTCAGTGCAACATATCTGCACAGAGGCCAACTTAATGACAGGACAAATATCCAGTAGCAGGGATCTATCTGACAGAGATGTCACATGGGAATGTGTTTTAATGTAACACTCTCACCCTCTTAGAGCGAGACGTGGATAAAGCCATAAAAATGGGTGGACAAATGGCCAGATATTGGGATAGATTGTCAATAGTCCACATCAAAACTTATGAAGTTGGTAGAGTATATAGGTTGTACATTACTATGAACTTTCTAAAGAGCATGAAGTGTGAATCTTAAATGGCAGTCATCAGTTACTGACTGCACTCTGCAACGACATGCTATTGATTTGCTAGGGAAACAACATATTATAGGGAAAAGATTGGAGATAGTCAAAAACTGGATATTCTGCACAGATCAGGACAGTTGAGAGGTATGCACCCAAATGTCTGTAAGTGTGAGACTTAGCAGTGCAGAGATCATCCAATTGAAATGGCAGAAAGAAACATATTTGAAAATGAAAACATCTGGACATCCTGGGAATATCTGGATAGTTGAGAGGTATGAATGTGAAGTATATGGCCCAAGCACAGTACAGAACAGTGTGTCTACAGTGCAGAGTATTGTGATATCACATTCCTGCCATTCTGTACTGAAGATGAGTTACTGATCTATAACAGGACAAGGACCTGACATGTAAAGTATTCACCCAGAGACAGTGTGTGTATTGAATAGGGAAACACAGATGAATTGTAGGAATGAACACAGGGAAAGAATACAGATGAAACTGCCACATGTACAGCAGAGGAGGGCATGTCAATGGAAAATGGTTGTAGTAGCAACACCAAGCACATATGTATATGGTATAGTATGGACTGAACAGTGAAAATGTGTTGCATGTGACTGCCACACAAGGCGACATAACAATTGGGAGGATGTGTGTGTGTGTTCAAGCATCCTTACAAGAATAATGTAGAGGACATCTATCAGGGACTTGACATACAATTGAGGTGGGGTGCATATTAGGAAACTGTGCAAACTGATATACCTGAATATGAGTGTACTCTCAGCAGAGGTCTCCAGCAAGGTGACCACAGGTCAAGGATCATTGTAAACAGTACACGAATCAACCACAATCATGGACAATATCTGAATAATTCCACCACTTATTCTCTGGCAGAACATATGTGATACAGAGTGATAATAGATGAGCCTGCACACACACACACACACACACACACACACACACACACACACACACACACACACACACACACACACACACACACACACACACACACACACACACACACGGACAACTAGTATGAGACATCGATGATCTATGAGGGCAACCACACACACTGTTCTGGTACTGTAATATCTGCATGAGGTGTTTGAAGGGACATTGCTATACCTGTATGTGACAGTATGTGCACTAGCAGCTAGTTGCCTTCTGTGCATGGCATATATCAATGGCACAATTTACACTGTCACAAATGCTATACATGACATTAATGTTGTCAAACAATGATGTATGCAGTGTATGCATAAGGAGAACAGGTAGCATAGATGTATTTGGCGTAACAACTTGATTGGTGTTCCGTACCATCAGACAGTCATGTATATTCCACAGAAAGAATACCTAGGTGTGGGCAACAAGCTGTGTTGTGATAGTGCACTGTGACAAAGGTGGTACACTTCAGTTACACATCACTGGTACATGTCTAAGGAGGTACATGGAAAAGGGTATATTGTTCTCAGTTACTGGTGTGATGAATGCTGGGAACGATGAAGTTATTATACCCTCTGATGTGCATGTCTGTCATGTAACCAGTACAGTCAATGGAGGAGTCAACACTTTGACCACCTGCTGTTCATACCACATAACCTCTTCATGCAAGAAATCAGGATAAAGTCTAAAATAATGGGTGCACAAAGGCTCAAAACTATTGACAGATTTCAAATATTGATCGTATAAACTTAGAAAGTTGCTATGGCAACATGGTTTGTGTTAGCATGGATTTTCTGAAGACTATGACATCTGAAACTCAAAAGTTATGTCACTATTTAGTCACTTCAGTCTTCAGTGATTTACTACAACACCACAAACTTTAATTGGGAGAGACAGAAAAT
Source organism: Protopterus annectens (assembly GCF_019279795.1). NCBI lineage: Eukaryota > Metazoa > Chordata > Ceratodontiformes > Protopteridae > Protopterus > Protopterus annectens. The sequence continues at coordinate 1,536,257,008 of NC_056726.1, forward strand.
ATAAAGCAATAATTTAGTCATTCTGCAAAAATGTGGACATTTGAGAGGTTTGATGCTGATGCATGTACCACATACCTTCTACCCCAGGAAACAAGTCATATACCTATTGGTGTAATTATAGGCTGTGATGTCCACATTATACTTTGGTGTTGTGTCTGTTTCCTGATGCAACACATCCTTCCATGTGTCTCATCAATGCAGGTATTATCATGGCTGTGGCAGCAGACTCTGGTATGTGTTGATACTATGTGAAATATGTTAATATCACATTTGTATTCAATGACTGTCCACAAGCTAAAGTCATTCAAGCAGCTGTTTGGACACAGCATGTGTATGTCACCTGTGATGTCCATTAGTTAACTAAGGGACATGGAAAGGCTTGGCAGACACCTCTGATGTACTGACCTGACCACTGGACCTGAGATATATGTCACATCATACATTTCATCATACCCTGGTTTAACCATTTGCTGATATAGCTGTTTCTGGACACATGTGACAGTGTTGATTGAATAACACAGTGTGACTTTTTGTCAAATACCTTAACCTGTTCAAGTTCCACAAGATGATACTGTTGTTATCATGCATGCCCTTGATGGCCTCTTTGAGAACATCTATCACATGTAACAGACCTGATGTAGCATTAACAACTCACACCAGTCTGTTGCATACACCTGGAATATTCCTAGTATACATGTACAAGAGGTCCATGATGACATGTTGGTCTACCTCACAGTTGAGGAGAGTCAGGATGTTTCTATACATGCATGCATCAGGTGCTGCCCCCCCCAATGCAGGTGTATGTCAATATACACCCTTATAAGGGAACATAGGTCATGTGGAGGATGTGTTGAACTGTGTTTTTCACTGTATCAAGAAGGTATATGTGTTCAGTCATGCCTCAGATAATCTGTGATGTTGTTACAGCACATTGATTCCATGTGATAGGCTTGTTGAAAGCTAAGACAGTGCATACTGTCTATTGTGTTCTGTCCTAGGGTTTTGACACAATCACACATCCTGCATGGATAAAACACCCAAGCTGGGGATTAAGCCTTATGTCAGTTGATGGGTAAACAATTAGCTCACTGATAGAATAGATCATGTGACAGTTGGTGAATCAACATGTACCAGTAGAGCTGTCACCATTTGCAATTCCACAAGGATCTGTTCTTGGCCATTCACTGTTCGAACTGTATTTGTCAACAGTTCAGGTGAAGGTAGATGTCCTTTGTCTTACCAAGTTTGCTGATTCTTGCATGTTTTGAGTCCACCAATGGTGATAACATAGTACAGGAGGAGTTAACACACACAGAGTACAGTACTTAACTTATATGCCATGGCGCAAGTCTGGTTTATATCTTACTGCAGGTGAATTTATAGTAGATGACATCTGCAGGCCATGTGGGAGACAAGAGGTTGGGAGCATGCATGAAATGGATGTGTAGGTATCAAAATACTAGCCATCTATGCTATTGCAGAAGCAACTGCAGGGTACATAATTATGCTATTCTGTCAAGATGCAGTTGGCTACAGTGAGAACAGAACTCCTACCTACTTAAGGTACACTAACTACAGAACACAAGACTTTATACACACACCACGGCATAAGTCTAACTTGCATATGAATGCAGGTGAGCTTACAGTAGATGACATCAGCAGGCTATGTGGGAGACAAGAGGTTGGGAGGCATGCACAAAGTGGATGTGTAGGTATCAAAATACTGGCCATCCATGCCACTGGAAAAGCAACTGCAGGGTACACACTTATGCTCTTTTGTTGAGACAGGATACACACACACACACACACACACACACACTAAGTTGGCTGTGTTGAGAACAGAACCCCTACTTATCGAAGTACACCAACTACACAACAGAGGACTTAACATACATGCCACAGCACAAGTCTGATTTACATCTGACTGCAGGCGAATTTGTAGTAGATGACATCAGCAGGCCATGTGGGAGATAACAGCTTGTGCGGCCTGCATAGGCATGCCTAATAGCCTATTAGCACTAGGATCTGTAGAAGCCTAGCTGTGTAAAAACACAAGTACTTTATTGAGCATAGTTGGATGGTTGTTTTTAGCAGAACATGTTTGTGAGCAGCATCAGCTGACCTTGTCCATGAGGGACATAGGTGCCAGCTCAGAGGCAACTGTACATTCACTCAACCAGTAGTCAAGGTAGCCATTGAACAGGGTCATTGAGGAGTACTACTTTACATGTAGTGGAAGACTAATTCAGCCTCTGGGGTGGCACCTATGTCCTTCATAGACCAGCCCAGTTGATGCTGCTCACAAAATTGCTCTGCTAACAATGACCATCTACATATGTTTAATAAGGGTACTTTTAGTTTTACACAACTAGGTGACTATGGCCTCATGTATATTGATAACTATGTACTCCTACAACGTATCTAATACAATATGTGAGAGATCCACGTATGCAATGAATCTAGAATAAATGGTCTTTCTCTCCAATAACAACAAACCTGATATCAAACAGGTTGTCAGCACACACACTTCACCTCATCAACAAACCAAATGCACAACACATACACTCAGATATGCAGAGGGACTCATTAGAAGCTTACCAACAGAGCAGAGACCTCACAATTGCAAACTGTCTGTGCACATTATGGACCTAACAGAACTCACTACACATAAAAACAAGCATATCAGTGTCCCATCCATTAAGCATTTAAGGCAAAAGTCCTTAAAACCAATGCCTTGGTCATAGGTGAATCTATAATGGGACACACAGATGTCCCTCTCACCCGGTTGTACATGGAGAATATCACGGTCGGCTGCCTGTCAGGTACCAGGGTCTGCAAAGCCATGCATGCACTCAAGTCTCTCAACAACAAAGTACAGTTGTGTAAAATCTATTCATAACAGGAGATGTCCTTGCCTTCACTGCTGCAGTAGTCTAATGTATGGGATTCCCTGCCATGGAAGGCTGATATCTGGCCAGTGTACCAAAGAGTCATGTTTCTTTAAAGGTACGGCAAACCTCACTCAAATGCTCCTTGGAGGCATATGCATAGGGCATAAAGGTGATGTTCAGGCCTACCAAAAATAGAAGTCCAAGGAACCTGGGAGGTAATCTGTACATCCAGGAAGGCAAACAACTAGGAGGAAGGTGAGAGGGAGCAAATACTGCAGCAGTGAAGGCAAGGACATCTACTGTTCTGGTAAGATTTTAGACAACTGTATTATGTCCTTACATTCACCGCTGCAGCATTCTAACATATGGAAGAGTGCCAAATCTCAAAAGGAAACTTGGGAGGGGGAAGGAGCAGAAGAGCTCACTAAAAAGGCCTGAAGACCGAAACTATCAAAACCAGTCCTAGGTCTACACATAACACCCAACCTGTACTGCTTGGTAAAAGAGTGCACACAAGTCCAGGTATCTGCTTCAACAATCAAATTAGTATCTAATCCCTTGAAAGAGCACCAGAAGAAGCCACCATTAGTAGATTGATCATTAAGTGATTAAGGAAGGCTCTTGCCATGAAAAGTGTAAGAAATAGAAATAGCCTTAGAAATCCAATAACAAATAGCTTGCCTGGATACAGCAAAAGACAAAGATCTTGGAAGAAAAGAAAAAAACTAAATCATCAGAGTTTCTATTAGCCTTAGTGTTATCCAGATAAACCCTGAATTGCATATGCATGTCCAAAGTATGCAGCACCCTCTCACTGTCATCTTACAGAGAGGGGGAAAAAAGTAGGCAGATTAATAAACTGGTTAAGTGATAGCTCATTAACCACCTTAGGCATAAAAGAAGGGTTAGTGCACAAGGACACTCTGCCCACATGAAAGAGCAAAAAAGGGGACCGTCATAAGGACCTGCAAATCAGACACCCATCTGGTATAAGGAATAGCTAACAAAAAAGTCTGCCAAGAACAATGTTGCAAAGAAGCTGTAGTAGCAGGCTCAAATAGAGCCTGAGTCAACTTCTCCAAAACAAACCTAAGATCTCAGGGAGGAGGAAAAAGCTTCCTGGGAGGTGTAATATTAAGGACACCTTTAAGAAATTGTTTTACCTCAAGTCTAGAAGCTAAAGAAGGAGAAAAAGGCAGATAAGCAGAGAAAGCTGATAAGTGGGCTTTAATAGAAGAATAGGTCAAACCAGCATTGATCAACTCACACAAATACGAGAGAACCCAAGAAACCCAAGAAACATCCACAATAAGTGGATCCAGGTTACAAGACAATCACCAAATGGAAAACCTCTCCCATTTTGATAAGTAGGATTTTCTGTTAGTACATTTGCTGGCCTCCTGCAGGATTTGCAGAATGTCCTCAGACAAATGGTGTCTATCAGGAATCAAAATCCTATCAACCAAGTGTCAGATGGAGTTGGACAGGTGGGGATGGATTACAGATCGATTGTTTTGTATGATTAGATTCACCCTGTGAGGTAACTTGTGATGATTTCCCCTGGCTAGATGTAGAAGTAGATGGAACAAGTGCTGGCATGGCCAAAAGGGGTCAGAAATAATATTTTTGGAGCATCCTGTTGAATTTGGACCAGGACATTTGAAATGAGAGGAAGGGGAGGTAATGCATAAACACGCATTCCCATCCAAGAAAATGAGAGGGAATCCACCTTCTGTACCAGTGGACCTGAGACTCTGGCACAAAACAGAGGGAGTTGTCTGTTCAGAGGGAGGGCAACATGATCAACTTGACGAGTACCCCAATAGCAGATAATGTCCAGAAACACATACCTGTGAAGCATCCATAAGTGGGAGTGAGTAAAGGACCTGCTCAGAGTGCTTGCCACAATGTTCTGACTTGATGGGATATAAACTGCCTGAAGATTCAATTGATACTTGACAGCAATATCCCATACCAGAAGCTACAACCAGCAAAGATGATAAGATCCTGTTCCTCCCTATTTGTTTATACACCATACGACTGCGACATTGCATGTGAACACCTTGAGAGGCCCCGGAGAGAAGACAGGATGAAAGGCCTGAAGAGGCACCTACCACACAACCAACACATAAACCCACATGTCTGGAGGTCCTCTCTAAACACCAACCAAAGCATGGAGACCTACCAAACACAAGCACACCTCACATAGCTCACTTGCAGATAAACATAGGGCATATCAAACCTTACATGACAGTGTCTCACCAAGTAAGTCCATAAAGTGTAACATTAAACAAAATACATTAGTCATAGGTGACCATCATGAGACACACTGATGTGTCACTCATGAGGTTGGATGGGGAGAATGGCATGGTCAGCTGTCTGGTGCCAGGATATGCCACCTTACACATGCACTAATGTCTCGCAGCAGTAGGTACTGTTATGACCATGTCACAGTACATGTTGGTGTGAACAACATGAGATGCACCTCTCAGGACTATATGAAGAGAGACATGATTGAGCTCTCTGATCATATGTCCCAGACAGGTATGTCCCTAGCCTTAAGGAGTATACTACCCTCACCTAGGATGATGCTTCAATACAAACAGAAGAATTATCAACTTCAATAATTAGCTTTGCTACTGGTGTCACTCCAGGGGGATCCATTAGTTGTCATGCTGGGAAGATATGGTTGACAGACCATGCTGCTTTGCCAGGGATGGTCCTCATCTGTCATTTCTTGCCTTTTGGTTCCTGGCCAAGCTACTTGCTTCAGATATAATGAATTTTTTAGGAAATGTATAAGAACACACTTTCTGATGTGAAAATGTCCTCAAAAGACAAACTCAGGGTTGTGTTGTTTAATGCTAGGAGTCTCAATCACAAACTACACTCAATGAAGGCACTTCTTACTTGGAAAACTGATGATGTTTGTGCAGCTACAGACACATGGTTTAGGGCCACAGAGTACTCTGGCCGTGAAAGGCTATAATGCCTACCACACATTCAGGCAGCAAGAGGAATGTGAAAGGACCAAAGGACGAGGTATATACAGCTTCATAAAACACAAGTACACCTCGAGAATGGTTCAACAGTAACACTCTCTAGTGTTACTACAAGTGCAAGTGACTGCAGGGGAAACCCCTCACTACATCATTGTTAGCTGCTGGTTCAATAACATGAACCATGGATACCAATCAGTGCCTTTGTGGACCTACTTGATTCAGTCATAGTACAGCTCAACACCCTAAGTATGGGTCACTCTAACTATCCTTCCATCAGTTGAGATACATATATGTGCTCAAGCACACTCGCCCTAAGTATCCTGCACTTTGTAAACACAGAGACTCTGGAGCAGTTAGTCTGCACACTCACAAGGGTCTCAAATTCCCTTGATCTAGAACTCACCAGCATGGATGATTGCTGCACCAACCCATTTGTCAGACTCTCACCGGTAATGTCTGACCATACATCAATACCGTTCAACGTAATAATAGTACCTGATCCCCCCCCCCCCCCCCGGATCCAAAAAGTGGAAAAATCTCTGCAAAGAAACTATTGCCTCCTATGAGATGGCATATCTAGTTTCAAACCTATTGCCACCACTGACAGTAAAGACTCCTGTGGTGTACTGAAATGGACTATATACTGTATGTGTATAGCCTAAGCTATATCAGAACAGTTCAAAACTTGCCCATAGTAAAAAGAAAAGCCCCAACATGAGAAAAAAACAGATGTCCAGAAAGAACAGGTTATCAGTCTCAGCAGAGCAACACCATCCATAGCTTGAACAAGCAAAGTTGGCATGTTTTGTAAAGTGCTCTAAAGTTAATTATGAACCTACATGAGCATCCATAGCTAAGGATAATCACAAGGCATTCTTTAGCTATGGCTGTAATGTAAAATAGAAGGCCCAGCACTGCAACAAATTCAGAGTGGACAGTACCAGTTATAGTGAACCCGAGGACACAGCTAACCTATTAGCATACAAATTTGGCAACAATTTCACACCCCTGTCTCCACCGATCATACCCCACAACAAACCTGTTAACAGTTGTCTATGTATTATCTCCAAATAAGTGGTCCTAACTTGTCAATGCCACAAACACAGCCTCTATGGACTTGATAACATCACTGGCTGCTTACTAAACAGTGTAAAGCAAAATTAGCAGAATCACTGGGTACTCTCTTCAACCACAGTCTAAGTACTGGATTGTTCTCGGCAGATTGGAAAACAGCAACTATAATGTCCTTGCATGGAAGGGGTCCCTCAACTGATCCAGGATACTATACACCCATAAGCCTGACGACACTTGTCTGTAAACCCATGAAGAGAATGATCTTGGACCTTATCAACAAGGATATCGGCATCCTTCAAACTCTTTACCTGAACCACTTTGGATGTGACAAGGGAAGAGCATGCCTGTTAAACCTAGTGGAATTCTTCAATAGTGTCACCAACACCCATGATTATGGCAGATCATTACATATTGCCTATCTTGACCTATCCAAGGGCTTTGACACAATCCCCCACTGAGGCATTGCAGATCTCACCCACCTGGGGATTAACACATACATCATTAGGTGGGTAGTCAACTGGCTCACCTATAGAATGCATGCAGTCATTGGTGGGGATTCCAACTCTACCAGCAGACCTGTTACCAGTGGCATCCCACAAGAGTCTGTGCTGATCCTCCTACTGTTTGGAATGTATTCCCATAAAATCAGAGGGGTAAGGATGGCCTGTGGCTCCACAAGTTTGCTGATGGCAACAGACTGGGGTCTATCATTGAATTCCCAAATAATGTCAACATAATCCCAAATGTGCTTACATACATAAATGATTGCTAACAAAGCCACAGACAGAAAGTACACCCAAATTAATGGACTATTATCCCTTTTGGTAAAGTAGAAGTCTGTGCTACTTACACTATTAGCAAAACCACCCCCCATGTTCTAACCCAATGCTGAGAGATTTAGGAATGCAGGTTGTTGTCAATCTCACCTTTGATCATTAAGTGTCCACAGTGGTAATGAATGCTTTTTATGTTGCACACCTCATAAGTGAGGGCATAGCATCCAAAACTAAGGATATTATCACCCCACTGTACTCATCCATCATCAGACCAATAACTGAGTACAATGCTCCCTTTTGCATGTACATCACCAGACAAGGCCGATAGCCTAGTACCAACCTATGAACCTATGAGCCTGCAGCAGCTGGAGAGACCTCAGAGGTTTCTCACTAAGAAAATCCAGGGCCTCCAAAACATGACCTACAATGAAAGACTGAAAGCCTGTGAATGTACTCTGTATCCTACAGGCTTTTGAGAGGTGACTTGTGGCTGGCCTACAGAGCTGTCTCAAGTCCTGCCTTTAAGGAAATACTGCCCCTCCACAAATCACATGGGACAAGAGTCACTCACTCTAAGGACCCTAACCTAGCCTGTGACATCAGCAGGACATGTTGTAGAGACAGGTATGTCTACCACAGATTGCCACTTCTATGGAACAAGCTCCCAATTCACATGTAACTGAGCTCGTCAATGACCTTATTTAAGGGTAACTGGGACAATTTCATGGGAAATTGTACAGTTAGCCTGGGATTTCACCTATGTCACTATAAGACATGGTTAACAAGTGCTGCTCATGGCTTAGCAAATATGGACTACAAGTTTTATTTTTTCACAAACAGTTGGCTGTGAGTTAATATCCTTAGACTGTAAATATCCTCCCCCCCTGCTAAACCACCCCCTGTAAAGGCAGCCTTCATTTTCTGGCTGGAAATATTTAGCTCATACCTTCCAACTACAGCCTTTAAACTGCTCTTTGCTGATACTTTTTTTGCCATACTCACATCTATTTAGCCCTCCCCCCTCCTGGAACTTTTCTTCCTACCAACTTTCCACCTCTTTAGTCCCTCCTACCTTCTACCCCTCTAGTCCAACCACCTTCCCTCCACCTGTCCCATCCCCCGTAGCTAGTTTCCTCCTGGAGTTTACTTATATCTCCCAAGGACTGTGGTGCCATTTTTAAATCCTGTCCTGAGCATCCACAGCTCCTCTGTGTTGGTTCTGTGGTTTAGGCTGCTTGTTTCTACCTGCCAGTAGGTCTTTCCAGCATATCTGTCTATCATTTGCAAGCCTCTATGCAGCTATTGTACTAAACTCCACGTTTTTAATTGTAACTTTGTTTTAGGGTTATAGGTGGCCTTGTGCTGATGGCTATCACTCCAATGCAATGTTTGTAACTGTGTTGTAAGGTTATTGTTGGCCTCGTGCTGATGGCTTAATTTATCTGTGAGCTACATGTGTTTTTGACCTCTGCAAGCTGCTTTTGGGATGAGTGGGGCTCTTGTCTACACTGGCTAATGCTGCATTAATTTAGTATGGCTACAAGGGGCTTGAATGAATACTGCTGGCTTGTCACAACCAGAAACCTGGTGTAATGATGTCCTGTTAAAAGGACGCCAACCAAAGTGCATCGCTGAATACCGGATAGCCTCTTAAGGTGGAATAACAATCCCTCTTCAAGCCTTCCACTTAAAATCAGGTTTAGCAGCCATTTTTGTTTCCATTTGTAACTATAAGGGCTCAGGACCACTTCTACATGGTTTTGGGGACCATTTTCCCTATATACTGTACTGTTTGACTGCTTGCTATGTACTGTGTCATTTGCCCTTTGCTTTAGTTAATTACCGGCTTAGCAGCTGTAAGCAGCTTTTTGGGATGAATGGGTCTCTTTTTATGTTGTTGCCAGCTGCATTACTTTAGTCTGAATATACAGGGCTCAACTGTTGCACTTTGCTGGCCTAGTCTGCTCTCCAGATGTCCTGTTAAAAGGATGCCAATGAACGTATATTGTTGAAGGCCTTTATTTCTCTTTTAAGGTGGATCAATGGTTATACTAGAGCCTTTAGCTTAATCACTGGCTTAGCAGCTATTTTTCTTTTCTGTTTGTCTCTATAAGGGCACAACATGGCTATTATATTGTTCTGAAAACTGTTTTGAAAACTGTTCAGCACAAGTTATTGCACAGCATGAACATATCGTAGTTTACTGTGTTAGTCTGTTGAGCACTATATATTGCACTGTTTAGAGATTTTATAGTATTACTTTATCATTTACCCCTTGCTTTCTACTGCTTATATTTGGCTCTGCTGCTGTATAACCCTGTCCTCTCAAATGGACTAAGGGCACTGATAGCATGCTGAACTGCTAAATGAATGTTTTGTTCTATTTAATGGAGCCTATATTGCCTAATTTGTATTGTTCATAGCATAATGTCTGCTGCTTTCCATTGTTAATCCCCTAAACCTAATCTTCCTCTACATACTTGCTCCAGCCTCATCTAACCATAGCCTCTCTCTACTACTGTGCTTTGCTACACCCTCCCTTCTCTAAACATCCCCTACATCTGCAATATTAACTAAGTCAATGTTCTCTCTCTCTCCTCTACAGTATTCTATCCCGGGTGCTCCCTCCCTGCTTTAAATTCAAAAGGAATACCTCCGGCCATCACCTGAAGACACCCTGAATTGGCCAGCTTGCATGGTACTTAGAAAAATATTACTGAGAAGACCCCCCCCCAACAAGAATGTGTAAATGTATGTTGCTTAACACTAATTAAATGTAGACTTGATGTACTATCTATAGAGTTAGTCTGCCCTTCCGTGTACGCATTCTAGCAGCCTACCGCAGATCATTTGCCCTCTCCCCCTCCTGTTATCACTACCCTAGAATATATTTAAACCTAAGACTGGTCCAACTATCCCTGCTGTTTGCTATCTCCTTCTACCATTAGGTGGCAGCATCTACCATTATAAATCCTAGATATTCTTTATAATCCCAATAAGTTTTATTTTTTCACAAACAGTTGGTTGTGAGTTAATATCCTTAGACTGTAAATATCTTCTCCTCCCCTGCTAAACCACCCTCTGTAAAGCCAGCCTTCATTTTCTGATTGGAAATATTTAGCTCATACCTTCCAACTACAGCCATTAAACTGCTATTTGCTGATACTTTTTCTGCCATACTCACCTCTAATGTTCTTTCCCACTCCATTCGCCCTACGGGCTCACTCCGCTCCCCTACCCTGCCCCCAATTTCCACCCGCCCCCAGTACTCCTAGCTTTATTCCTATCTTACTCCACCCTCTCAGCCTAATTACCCAAATACCAGCTCCCCCCTCATTACTCCTCCCACCTATATCCATCCTTCTTAAACTCTGTAGTCTGTACTCCACCCAATAATTATAGTCCCCTCCTCTTTCCTTAAACCTCTGGAATACCTCCATCACTTTTTAAACCCTTTCTTCTTCATAGCCTTCTCTATTTTCCTAACCACTCATACTACTCTCTCTTTGCTCCAACATGCTCTCCTCAAGATATCACACCCTCCATTCCCCCAGCCTCCTCTTTATGTTCCTACTTCCCTTATACTATGCTACCTCATATTCCACCTATGCTCGTCCAATACCACCTACAAAGACAACTACCATACAAACCCACCTTCTCTGTCACTCTTACTCCTATTTCCACTCTATGTCCTCTGCTCTCATTCAGCCCAACCCTCTGCACCTATTTTACCCTAAACTCTTCTCCTCTAAAGTCAAGACACTGTCACCTGCTCCAGTCTACAATCTACCAAAATTCATGCCTGGCAGACCAATATGACTAAAGGATATCTCCTTCAACAACCTAGTCCAAGCTGGTGATATCCATCCTAACCCTGGTCCTACATCCTATATTAACAACACTCATCCCTTACCCTCTTCCTCCTATCTCAACACCCTAAAGAATTTTACAATTAATGCACAAAGTCTAAACAACAAAGTACACCAATTTCAAGCTTGGTTAAGCCATAACCAACCGGATATCTTTGCCATCTCTGAAACCTGGCTCAAGCCCTTTATCTCCAACTCTGAGATTCTGCCCCCAGGATTTTATTGTCTCAGAAATGACCGAATAAATAAAAAAGGTGAAGGCACTGCCCAAGTCTACTCCAACCTTCTTACCTTAATTCCCCTCCAAATTCCAATTCTTCAATTCAAGAACACTGAACTAACTGCTGGAATTCTAAAACTAAATAAACATAAAAATATCTGTATCATTGCCCTATATATCTCACCTGGTAACAATATCTCTACACTTGAAAATATTCTCCTATGGGCCTCTACTGAAATTAACTATGAAACTTATATCCTTGGTGATGTGAATATTGACTGGAATAAAATCAATTGCCCCTTTCCTTCCCTATCCATTAATCTCTATAACTTCACTCAAATAATCCTCTCCATCACTCGACCTAACAAAGTAAACCCTCCTGATTCCACTATAGATTGGATTCTAGTCTCAGATCCAAATAAAATAACCAATTCTGGCACAATTCCTGATACCTTTAGTGACCACCTCCTAACCTTTATGCATCGCTCAACTAGTTACTGCCCACACCAGCATCAATACATTCAAACTCATAACCTCAGTAGCTTCAACCCAACTACTTTCTCAAATACTTTCAAACAAATGAACTGGCAAATTCTAGACATCCTTCCTCTTGACAAGGCTATAGAATACTTCACCTCTGTCTTCCTTGATAGTTTAAACTCACTAGCCCCACTAAGAAACAAAAGGATAAAAACTAAAACTGCTCCTTGGCTATCCAAAGAGACAAAACAGATTATGCACCACAAAGACAAACTATGGAAGCTTTACCAAAACAATAAACTGGCCAATACATTGCTCCAATATAAACAGCTCTGCAATGGTGCAAAACAACTAATCACCAAAGACAAAAAATCCTACTATATCAAACTTCAGTCCAATAACAATAAAAAAAAAACAAAAATTCTGAAACTCAATAAACTCACTCCTCAATCCCAGCTCCAAGAATAATCCCTGTCCTGACCCAAGTAAATCTGACCTCAAATTAGGCTTTGAATTTAACTCATTTTTCATAGAAACTATTACTACCCTCACCAAGACATTTCCCAATAATAACCAACTGCTCTCCACTCTCCCCCTTCTAACTCACCTCATCTGTTTGAACTCAAACCCATCTCCACTAACTTTATAAAAAAACTGTTGTCCAAACTTAAACCTTGCTCTAACACTCCCGACAATATTCCCTCTTCCTTCCCAAAATGTGCTGCTGATGGCATTACTCTCCCAATCAGCATCATTATTAACTGATCCATAAAAGAATCATATGTCCCCAAACTCTGGTGCTCAGCTTATATTCTTCCTCTTCATAAAGGTGGCAAAAATACTAGCATCTCAAACTTCCGCCCCATTGCTTTGCTCTCACCAATCTCCAAAATCCTAGGAAAATGCATCCACCTCCAACTTATGCCTTTCCTGACCCAAACCAATCTTCTCACTCCTACCCAGCATGGCTTCCATCCAGGCCATAACACAATAACTGCTCTACTCTCTTTCCTAGAAACTGTCAATAAAACCCATGATTCAGAACACTTAGTTTCTACTGTTTTACTTGGTCTGTCTAAAGCCTTTGATACTGTTTCCCACAAGCATCTTCTCTGTCATCTATCAAATCATAATCTCTCACATAATGCTTTATCCTGGTTCTCCAGCTATCTATCAGACAGATCACAGGCAGTCAAATGGAAGAACTCCATCTTTTCCTTCCTACCTACCCCAACTGGTGTACCACAGGGATCCATCCTTGGGCCAATGCTTTTTAACATTTTCATCAATAACTTTCACACTGCTATTCCTGATGCTAAAATCATTCAATACACAGACGATTCAACCTTAGTCTGCTCTGCCTCAAACCTCTCTGTATTCTTGACTAAAACCCAAACTGCCTTCTCAACAACTGAAAACTGGATGCACCAAAACCACCTCTCTCTCAATGCACATAAATCAAAAATTCTACTATTCCCTCCCACAAAGATCCTCTCCTATGATAAAAACAACTTCAAAGTCTATAGTCAAACCAACTCACCTATAGAAGTGGTCCCCTCTGCCAAACTACTTGGCATTACTGTAGATGAACACCTCAAGTTTGATATTCATATTCAACAAAATATTAAGAAAACCCACCAAAAGCTAGGTATGCTGTATATGAATAAATGCTTTCTCTCCAACTCTACCAGGCAAACTCTGACCTCGACTTATCTTCTTCCTTCCTTATTATACAGAGCCCCTCTCCTAACCAACCTGCCCTCCTCTATCACCTCTAAACTAGAAAACTGCTCCAACAAAATCTCTAAATTTGCCTCTAAATCTAAAAATATCACCATCACTGCCTAACCCTACAATCCCTGAATTGGCTTGAACTCCCAAACTACCTAGACTACCTCCAACTCACTACTGCATATAGACTCATATTTCACCCAACAAAATGTCCTGCTCTAACAGCTTTCCCCCTTATACACCCAACAGAGCTCTCAGATCTAAAAATCAGAACTTAATTACTATCCATAAACCTAAACATCCTGCTGGCCAACTTCTCCTATCTTTCTCACTAGGCAAAAAATAGAATTCCCTTCCCTCCACACTAAGAACTATACCAAACTCAGAAAACTTCAAAACCCAACAATTCAAACACATGTCCACTAAATGGAAATGTACCTGCTTTCACCCACCTAATCAAAGGGAGTTCTCTCTCTCTGGTTCCCAAGCTCTACAACTCTCATAGTTATCTTCCTATGAACCTATCTAAGCTCTCAGCAATTTCTATAGCTTCTCTCTAAGCTCTCAACAACTCCTACAGCTACCCTCACACAGCCCAACCTTATAAATATTGTAAATAGCATTCTACTGTTGATGTGTGTATGTAAAGCGTACTTACATTTTCTTAAAAGGTTTGTATGTAAACTGTTTCCACACCTAACACATATCTGTTTTCCTCAAATGAAACTGTATGATCCCTATCTTCAAGCTTAATGAATTTGTTAACTATGCATGATATTGAATGCATTTATGAGTAACTATTCGACATAATATTATCTTTAATATTAACTATCCATTGTATCTAAATTGTATAATGCATCTTGGAGCTTTTCTCCCCGGGCTTCCACTGAAAATGGGTCACTTCATCCCAGTGGACTTCCCCAGTAATCAAACTGCAAATAAATAAATAAATAAATAAATATATTGGTCTATAAGAGAACAATGTTACAACTTGGGTATGCTAGACATGGCCTTAGAGCCATTAGCGTAGTAACCTTCTATGAACCTATGAATCTAGGGCCATAATGGTAGTAGTCTTGCATGACCCCATGAAGCTATGAACCTATGCAGGCCTGCCAATATCTTGTTACACACATGGGCTGCTGATGTAATGAAATATACATTCAGCTGCAGTCTGGAAAGAATAAGACTTGTGCCGTGGCACTTGCATGAAGCACTGTATTCTGTAATCTGTTTACTTATATAGGTAGGGGTTCTATTGTCAAGTGTGTGTGTGTGTGTGTGTGTGTGTGTGTGTGTGTGTGTGTGTGTGTGTGTGCATGTGTGTGCGTGTGTGTGCGTGTGTGTGTGTGTGTGTGTGTGTGTGTGTGTGTGTGTGTGTGTGTGTGTGTGTGTGTGTGTGTGTGTGTGTGTGTGTGTGTGTGTCTGTGCTTGGCATTATAGAGAGCCTTTTACAGCAGCATGTGGAACACTGTTATTACCATATTCTCACCAGACACTGCTGATATCATCAGCTATATCAGATATCTGGATATGCAGTCATCCCACCAGGGCATGGTCAGACACTGCCATGGAGGCCAGTCAGATGTCACCTCATCCTATACCAGAAGGATGATTGTGACATGGCTTTTTTTCTATCTGCATAAATCATGTTATGGTCTGTGTTATCTCCCTATGAAAGCCTTGTGGTCTCTCCAGCTACTGCATGTGTCTGTAGTGCTACATGCAAAAGAGGGCATTACATTGTATTGTTCTAATGAGGTCTGACTACAGTGCTGTCATACAATACTAAGATCTGAATATGATGGTGTGACTTATGATGTACACTATGTATTTGTCCTGGAAGATCATTAAAGAGAGACATTAGAAAGTAATGATATATGTTGCAGTTTCTGACATCAACACCCTTACAAGAGCATTCACTGTAACACTGTGAAAGTCTGATGCTACCAACTATCAATATAAGTAAGGTACAATGAGCAGTTCAGCAATGGACAGACTCAACAGGCAATGAATCCACAGTAACCTCACTTCCATGATCTATGTGCTCACCCTCACCTGTCCAATATCTGTGGCCTTGGTGGACTGGGTTGGTGTAGGCCTACTGGCTGTATCTGATGGAAATGCAGAGGATGGCTCTATGTCAATGTCTGTGTCAAATTCAACTCTGCACTCCACTAAATATGCCTCAGTTTGTCCACCATCATCATCAGAGTCTGCGGATCCACTGTCATTGGGTGGCACAGGGCCCACACTCCCACTGTCATGATCATCTGTGGTAAACAGCATGAAACATAGGGATACATTAACAATTGGCACTACTATAGTGCAATATATGCTAACAAATTACCAGTGCTGCTACTATTACAGAAAGTATAGCAATACGCACAAAAGGCCCCAGATCAAAATCACAAACTACAATATTTCTTTAAATAGCTCAGCACTACTGACATAAAAACAGTTGGCTTATCATTGCAGAAGACAAACTGCAATGTACCCCAGACAGTCCAGGAAAATGTTAAGGAAGAGGTAAGGGCAACATTATCACAGTTAACAGTGACACAAGGGGCAATACATTTACCCTTATATATGTGCATTAATGGTACTTTTAACAAAAACATGGCTGACAACTCCAAATTAAGGTTATAACTGTTGCAATCTTCAATTCCCCACCCAAAACAAGACAAGTTCATAGGTCCATAGGTTCATAGGTAGGTACTAGGCTACTGGCCCTAGGGCCTATATAAGCCTAGCCAAATAGTACCCTGGCTTTTGCCACCCAAGAAAATTATTTTCCTGTGCCCCTGTCAAGCAGAGCCACAGAAGTGATCCCCGGGGTGAATTTCCTATCTCTCATCCAATCATCAAGATTTTTCTTGAAGAGTGCTAATGAGGAGCTTTGTTTGATATAGATAGGTAGTTTGTTCCAGAGTATGGGAAGTCTCTGAGACAGGAATCTATCCCTCCAGCATGTTCTGTTTATTGTAGTGACTAGGTTTTGGGCCCTAGAGTGTGTAGCTTGGAGAGATTGGGATTTCTTTACATGGAGCATGTCCAGCAGCTCTGGGTTTGACATAGCTTTGTATGTTAGGCAGAGATCGCCTCTGAGTAGGCGATATGCGACAGAGTAAAGCTGGAGTTTTTTGAGACGGTCTGCTTAGGGCATCTGTTTGAGGCTGGTAATCCTCTTTGTGAGGTATTTCTGTGGCCTTTCCAGTTGTTGTTAATGTCTTGTGAGGTACATACCAAAAGGGGCATTGTACTCTATAATGGGTCTAATGAGTGATGAGTAGAGGGGAACAATGACCTCTTTTTTCCTGGATGAGAAACCTTTTTTGATGAGGTCTGCCACGTAGAAGGATTTCCTGACTACTGTGGCGATGTGATTATCAAAGGAGTGACTATTGTCCACCTGTGTCCCAAGGTCTCTTATTACACTTTTAGTGTTAAGTAGACTACTGCCTATGTGGTAGTTCATGGGTACAGAGTTTTTACCAAAAGGGATGACAATGCACTTTTTGGCATTCAGCTTGAGGCCATGGCTTTGACACCAGGCATCTGTCTCAGTGAGGCCCTTTTGTAGTATGTCCACATCATTAGGAGATTTGATTATGGCTTCTAGTTTGCAGTCATCTGCGAACTTTATTAGCCAAAGACCTTCTGTGTTAGCCTGTACTTCAGTGAAGTAGATATCAAACAGGAGAGGCCCTAGGACTGAACCCTGTGGTACTCCACTTGTCACTGGTCTGAAGTTGGATTTACAGTCTGCTACTTTCACAGTGTGTGTTCAGTCAGTGAGCCAGTTGGCAACCCATCTTGTGACATAGGGATTTATACCTAGTTTAGTGAGTTTGTCTATAATTCCAGAGTGGGGGATGGTGTCGAAAGCCTTGGCGAGAGCTAGATAGGCTGTGTGTACCACCTTACCCTCATCTACAGCTTTGGTGACCGCTTCAAAAAAGCCTATCAGGTTTAGGAGACATGATCTGCCTTTTACAAACCTGAACTGGGTATGGTCCAGAGTTTGGAGATTACCAATGTCATTGTTTATAAGTTCCATGATGATACGCTCCATAGCCTTGCAGACCAGTCTCATCAGGCTAATGGGGCGGTAGTTCCTGGGGTCCGTGGTGGCTCCCCCTTTGTGGAGTGGGATAACTGTTGCTGTGCACCATTCAGTGGACACAAAGCCTGAGGTGAGGCTATGATTGAACATGGTACTTAGGTGGGGTGCCAGTTCATTCTGTAGTTCATGTAGAACGCAGCCTGGGATGTTGTCAGATCCCATGGATGCTGTGTTCTTGGCTTTGGAGAGTGTGTTTTTTACCTGTGCAGTCGTGATTACAGGTACTTTGCATTCTTCCGGTATAGAGATGGGCCCTTTAGGGGATGAGAGAGGGGTAAAGTTAGCACTGAACCTATCTGCCAGGATGATGGCAATATCAGTTTGTTCTGTATATTTAGTACCATTGTGCTGTAACTCAGAGCAGATTTGAGTGTTGCCATTGAGATTCTTGACATAGCTATAGAATGCTTTGTGGTTGTCTTTAGGATCAGTGGCAATTTTGTTTTCATAACTAGCTTTGGAGGATTTTATGAGGGATCTCAGCTTCTTACTGAGGCTGACAATAGAGTTCATCCATTCATGGGATTTTAATCTTTTTTGCAACAGTTTCTTTCTTCTGTTGTAGAGTTTGTTTATACCAGGGGACCACCAGATTGGCTTCCTTTTTTTGGAGGATAGCATCTTGGTTCTGTTAGGGATTGCACGATCCATGCACTCGTGTAAGTGCTTATAAAGTGCAATTGTATAGGATTCAGCAGTCATATCTCTATTGATAGGTAATTCACTTATTCATTCCAATTGTTTTACTAAACAACAGTATTCAGTTGTTGAGATATCAAAGCTTACATGGAAGCATCTCCTGGGAGGTGCTTGCTATCTCAGAAGGTTTTGCACCCACATCCAGGACGTGCTATATTACACTGTCCTGGGATCTGTCTGAATCTGTCAGATTGGTCAGGAACTGTTCACTGGGGGTTAGTGGTGGTTCCCTAGCATGCTGTATGCCGGTAATCATTTGGTCACTGATTGCTGCAGCTGCTCGCCTCCTTGCAGATGTTATCATGTCAGTGTCCCTGTGGTGCACCTGTTCCTATGTTCTGACATGACTACCCATGACACTGACATCATGAGCAATCTATTACCATATTTGCTTCCTATGGGCCATATTTCCCCGTCCCCTTTCCAGGAGAAAAGCAACATGTTGCTAAAGCCCATCAACTATGACTTGATTTTCAATATCCTTAAAGGGGGGTCTCCCTAGATTGACACAACTGAGTGATATACTTATAGGTGTCCTAAAAGACAACAGAGGTATAATGCACATACATGTCTCATAACTGAAAAATAACTGTTTCCAGATCAAACAGAAAAGGTAGCCAGTCAGTATCACCCACTGGAGACACATAAAGCAGCCCAGAGATGTGAAATAGTCACAGCAGGCAGGATGCAAAACAAGGAGAGTAACAAGAGCAACATGTCACAAAACATGGAGAGTAACAAGAGCAACATGTCACAAAACAAGGAGAGTAACAAAAGTAACATGTCACAAAACAAGGAGAGTAACAAGAGCAACATGTCACAAAACAAGGAGAGTAACAAGAGCAACATGTCACAAAACAAGGAGAGCAACAAGAGCAACATGTCACAAAACAAGGAGAGTAACAAGTAACATGTCACAAAACAAGGAGAGTAACAAGAGCAACATGTCACAAAACAAGGAGAGTAACAAGTAACATGTCACAAAACAAGGAGAGTAACAAGAGCAACATGTCACAAAACAAGGAGGGTAACAAGAGTAACATGTCACAAAACAAGGAGAGTAACAAGTAACATGTCACAAAACAAGGAGAGTAACACGAGCAACATGTCACAAAACAAGGAGAGTAACAAGAGCAACATGTCACAAAACAAGGAGAGTAACAAGTAACATGTCACAAAACAAGGAGAGTAACAAGAGCAACATGTCACAAAACAAGGAGAGTAACAAGTAACATGTCATAAAACAAGGAGAGTAACAAGAGCAACATGTCACAAAACAAGGAGAGTAACAAGAGCAACATGTCACAAAACAAGGAGAGTAACAAGACTAACATGTCCTTGTTTGTGCCGGAACAGTAAAGTCACCATTGCCCCCCAAAAGAACAGTCCAATCTTATTTGTGTCATAACAGTAACACTTCCTTGCCCCCCAGAAAAGAACAGACAAATGACCCATTTTGCTAACAAGACATATTTGAAATGCTAAATGTGCTCTCAGTGGACCTGTCCCTGACACATTTATCAAACAGCATTCCATTTTCCTGTATTGTCAATCATGTGTACTTCTAAAATGGCTTGACAAACATGCCCATGCTATGAGTACACATCTAACTAATGCATACGGATAAAAGTGCAAAAGCCTTTACTTCACACTATTCTTGAATACATTCCAGAATATGCAGTCTGTAGCTAATAAAAGGGACTCATAACTGCTGATGTTCAGTCCTCCTCTGTACAGGTATATCCTGAAGAAAAATATTCTGTCTTAAAAACATATGTAGCTCTCCTCAGCATAATGTTTGGCTAGCTACATGGTTTGTTTTTTTATAATGGTGTACATTATTAATGGATTTCTCCTGTCTTTGGCTGTGTTTCAAAGATGCACATCACAACACACGCAATTGAATTGCATGCTAAATAACCAAACAACACAGTGGAGTTATTCAACAAGTTATAAGGCATCCAAGTAGACTCCATGCTGGTTTCTTCTGCAGTTGTCAAAACCTTTGGAGGTCAGACACCGAATGTCTACACATACATAATGCTATGGCCTGGTGCTGCTTTAATCCAGTTTTATGTGCAAGAGGCTAAAGCCAGTGCTATTTCTGCTGCTAACAGGCCTAGGCTGATAAGGAGAACAGTTGTCAGGCCACATTTAAGTTATCACAACTTACATGACGTGGACATTGTACAGTGCTACAGGCTGGACAGGGACATAGTACAAGAACAATGCAACATCTGGCACCCTCAAATCAGACCCAGAGCCAACCGTGGAGAACCCATCCCAGTGGAGACTGAGTTATGTGTAGCCCTTAGAATATTAGTTATGGGTACCTTTCAGAGACTAACAGGAGACATGCTGGGGGTGTCACAGGCATCACCATCGGGGATCCTCCATCAGTTCATTGATGGTATGCTTCAATGTGTCAGTAAACACATATATTTTCCCCTTAGTTCTCAGGAGAGGGCCAGAAAACTGCAACAGTTGTAGCAGGTAGCACACTACCCTGTAGTTCTGGGTGCCACAGGTTATACTCATGTAGAAATTAAGGCACCACCTAGGGAACAGGTTAGGCTCACCATTAACAGAAAGGGCTACCACTCTATCAACTGACAAGCTGTGTTTAATGCCAAGGCAATCATGTTGAACTTGTGTGCTGGCAACCCTGGCAGTTACTATAACTCACATATCTCACACACCTCTCAACTGTACCAGATGTTTGCTAGCGGGGGGGGGGTATCCCATAGGGTCATCTACTTGGGGATGCAGGCTATGCACTGGATCCATGGCTGATAACACCCATCAGAAATACACACACACCAGTGGAAGTACACAGTAAAGCACACGCTCAAACCAGGAATGTCATACAGCATGTATTTTGCCTGCTGAAGTGACAGTTTCATAGCTTAGATACATCTGGGGGAGCACTGCAGTACAATCTACAGACATGCACAGACATCTTCACAGTATGTGCTATGCTGCACAACATAATCCTGTGGGAACAGCTGCAGCAGGTTCAACAAGGGGAAGGGGCACACATCCAACCACCAATGCCAAGGTCATCACAGCTAGGCAGATGAGAAGTCAGAGGGGAACCCCCAGCTGTGGTGGGTGTAGACAGACATAGGTGTGCTCTGTATACTCTTGCATTGGCTAACAGACAATGCATAGCAGACTCACTCACCACCTAGAGGCAATAAACCTTCCTCCTACTGACATACATATAACAACATTGAGGCCAGGTAACTCACACAACCTTTACCTCCCCATGTATTGTCTGTGTACTGCTTGCATCAGACATTGTCACCCCTGGAATAACATTGTGGCAACTGCTGCATTTACAAGGTAAGTCCTGAACCTGGAGTGTATTGTTTAATAATATTAGGGCATATCCTTGGATGTCATCCGCTGTTACAGAAAGCAAGTACAAGGTGGGAGATTTGTACAAACATTACTGTAACATGTGACAGCAGAGACTTGATGTATATGTGTCCATTAGTAAGTAGTAAGTCTCAGGTATCAAAGAGTCACACAGTCATACCTATCAAAATTAATGATGATTACTGCATGCCCTCAGTTTAGCACCATACATTTGTACTACAACATCACACATTGCAGTTTCTAACCTCACAACCCTCACATGATCAAACAACAGGCAGGATGCAAAACAAGAAGGGAAACAAGAGCAGAATGTCCTTGTTTGTGGCATAACAGCAAATCTCCTTTGCTTGCAGGCAAACAACAGTCTGTGCTTGTATGTGCCCTAACAGTAACCTCAGATTTGTTCCCCACCTCAGAAGAACAGTTGTACCCTTGTATGTGACATAAGAGTAACTCACCTTTGCCCCCCCCAAAAAAAGCATAGTCTATGCTTGTTTGTGCCATCCAACCTTGCCTTCAGCTATTGGCAAATGCATATCATATTATTGCCAGTTAATATCCTCACACGTTTTAAGGTCAATGATATAGCATGGCTTACAGACTGCATATCTCAGGGTACTGGGCAGATAACTAGTGGATGACCAGGAAGAATGAACAAGTATGACAGAGCTGTAAATATGTCAGAGATAAGCATAACACGTTGTGTGCTCACTAAGTGCACTTACATCAAAATACAATAACACGTGAAATTAACAGTTCTTTGGTTTGATATCAGTGTACATTCTGCTGTAGCTGGTTGTGTGAAGAATGACATTGGTTCTTTGTTGCATAGTTGTTTGTGTCGCAAAGAGGATAAGGCACTCATCCTGTTTTTCTGAAGGTGCATTGGAGTGAGAGTTGAAATACAGACCTATGTAGACATATCTCCTGTGTACTAACATTTTCTACCACGTATATGTCATGGATTGCTTTTCCTCATTTCAAATAATTTTCCTTTTTTTTATTTCTTTTGTTTCCTTTTACAACAAATAATACTACAAACCTGTCAGAGAAAACACAATTTGTGACAAATGAAGACAAGGTTGAATGTTAATGAAACAGGAGCCTATTGTGCACTGCTTCCTTGCATTTCCAAACCTGACAGACCTACATGTAAAAATTTGTAAGTCTAACCTGACACACATGTAGGCAATCACAGTTGCCATCCCTCTAACTTGATGCACCCAGATGATATAAGCGATCACAGATGCCATCCCTCTAACCTGACACACCTACCTGATGTAACCAATCACAGTTGCCATCCCTCTATTCTGCAACGCCCACCTGATGTAAGCAAGCACAGTTGCCATCTCAAAAACACAAAACAACACAGACACAGAGGGAGTGCATACACAATGTAAACATCCCTACAGGGTGCCAATTTTTTGGAATTCAGCAGTTCTAATTAGTTCAGACCTCATTTGCATCTTCACTGTGTTGAAACGCTGGAATCTACACACACGTTTACACCAAAAGGCAACTGTGTAGCTAGGGAAGCTGAAGGTCAGCTGAATGTTGCACAAAGCATGGTTCATTGGTTCATAGGTTCATAAGTTGGTAATAGGCTATCAGCCCTAGGGCCTATACAAGCATACTGAACAAACTGGTAAAGTAAAAACAACTAACAAAAAACCTGGAAAGCCACTGAAACAAAGCAAGCCACGTAAATAAAATGGTAAATATAGTTTGGAGGATGGGTGTTTATTAAGTGTGAGTAACCTAACCAATATAATGTTTTAAACAATTTACATGTACTATTTAAATGTGGTTTTGCTATTTTGTTTTATCTGATGAAGTTCTAGCATTTGAAGGGACGAAAAGCAGTTGAGTCTATGTTTATTTGCTTAATTAAATTTTCTTACTATCAGAAGATGTGGCTTGCTTTGTTTCAGTGGCTTTCCAGGCCTATAAAAGCCTAGCCGTAACAATTCCCTGGCTATTTCTTCCCACAATATTTACTTCCCTGGACCCCTGTCTAGCAGGGCAACTGACGTGATTCCTGGGGTGAATTTCCTATCTCCCATCCAATCGTCAAGGTTCCTTTAAAAGAGGGTCAAAGAGGCGCTCTGCTTGACATGTATGGACAGACTATTTCAGAGTCTGGGGAGTCTCTGGGTCAGGAACCTATCCCTCCAGCATGTTTTCTTCATTGTGATGACAAGGTTTAGATCCCTGGAGCATGTGGCTCTGAGGGATTGGGATTTCTTTAAGTGTAGCATGTCCAACCGCTCTGGGTTTGACATGGCCTTGCATGTTGAGGAGAAATCGCCTCTGAGTAGATGATATCTGACAGAGTATATCTGGAGATTTTTAAACAGTCAGCATAGGGCATCTGCTTTAGGCCTGTGATTCTTTTAGTGAGGTATTTCTGCGGCCTTTCCAGCTGTTGCAGATATCTTGTGAGGTACATACCAAACAGGGCATTGTATTCTATAATGGGTCTAATGAAGGATGAGTACAGTGGGACAATAACCTCCTTTTTTCTGGATGAAAAGCCCTTAGTGATGAGGTGTGCCACTTAGAAGGATTTCCTGACTGTTGTGGTGATGTGGTTATCAAAGGTGAGACCACTGTCCACCTGTGTCCCTAAGTCTCTTATCATACTTTCGGTGATTAGCATACTGCCACCTATGTGGTAATTCATGGGTACATGTTTTTTACCAAAGGGGATAACTATACATTTCTTGGCATTGAGCTTGAGCCCATGGCTCTGGCACCATGCATCTGTTTCTCTAAGGCCATTTTGTAGAATATCCACACCATTTGGGGATTCAATAATAGCTCCCAGTTTGCAGGCATCTGTGAACTTTGTTAGCCAGCATCCCATAGTGTTGGCCTGTACTTCAGAGAAGTAGATGCCAAACAAGAGCAGTCCCAGGACTGAACCCTGAAGTACTCCACTTGTCACTTGTCTGGAGCTGGATTTGGAGTTGGCTAATTTTACAGTGTGGGTTCTGTCAGTAAGCCAGTTGGCAACCCATCGGGTGACATAGGGATTAATGCCCAGCTTAGTAAGTTTATCTATGATTCCAGAGTGGGGGATGGTGTTGAAGGCCTTGGCGAGGTCCAGATAGGCTGTGTGGACCACCTTACCCTCATCCACAGCTCTGGAGACTGATTCAAAGAAGTCAGTCAGGGTCAAGAGATAAGATTGGCCCTTCACAAACCCAAACTGGGTGGGGTCCAGTGTTTGAAGGTTGCCAATGTCTTTCTTTATAAGTTCCATGATAATGCGTTCCATGCCCTTGCAGATCAGGCTCATCAAACTGATGGGACGGTAGTTCCCAGGATCCAAGCTGGATCCCCCTTGTGGAGTGGGATAACTGTAGCTTTGCACCACTCAGTGGGCACGAAGCCTGAGGTGAGGCTATGATTAAACATGACACTTAGGTGAGGTGCCAGTTCATTTTGTAGTTCATGTAGTATACAGCCTGGGATGTCGTCTGGTCCCATGGATACTGTATTCTTAGCTTTGGAGAGTGTGGTTTGTACCTGTGTGGCCGCGATTACCAGAATTTTGCAATCTTTCAGTATTGAGATGGGCCCTTTAGAGGGTGAGAGGGGGTTGAATTTGGCACTGAATCAATCTGCCAGGATATTGCCAATATTCTTGCGATCATTATATTTAATGCTATTCTGTTGTAGCTCTGAGCAGATCTGAGCATTGCCATTTAAGATTCTTGACATAGCTATAGAATGCCTTGTGGTTGTCGTTTGAATCTTTGGCAATTTTATTTTCGTAACTAGCTTTGTAGGATTTTATGAGGGATCTCAGCTTCTTACTGAGGCTGATTAGGGAGTTTTTTTGCATTTTAGGATTTTCCTCTTTTCTGCAACAGTTTCTTCCTTTTGTTGTAAAGTTTGTTTATGGCAGGAGACCACCAGATTGCCTTCCTTTTTTTGGAGAAGGAGCATCTTGGTTCTATTTGGGATGGCATGATTCATGCACGAGTGGCTGTGCTCATACAGTGCCTTAGTGCAGGATTCAGTAGTTGAATGTTCAGTTCCTGTCTGCATGGGTGTCATGAAGTTTGTCACTTCTGACTTGAGTAGCATGAAGTTGGCTTTGGAGAAGTTTTTTACGGAGGTTTCCTTACTTGGGGGTGGGGGAGGGATGTGGATGTCAAAGGTGATTAGCTTATAGTCAGACCTGACCAATGAGGGGGTGACCATAGGTGTGGAGCATCGATTTCCCATATTGGTAATGACCAGGTCTAGGATATTGGAGCCCCTGGTGGGACTATGGATTAGTTGATCCAGGGCATTGGAACTTATGAATTCCAAGAACCGTTGGGCAAAGGTGTTGGTACATGAGTAGTTTTCCAAGTTAATGGCAGGGTAGTTGAAATCACCCAGTATTAGGGTGTTTGGTTGTATCTTAATATTTTCCAGTATGTTTAGAAAGGTGTAGTGAGAATCTTGGGGCATGGTGGGGGATCTGTAGCAAGCTACAATTTGGATTGCAGCCTTACCTAATGTTAGTTGCACCTGGAGAATTTCAGATGCATTGTGTTGGGCAACTAGCCTGGTGGTGTGAATATCCTTGGTGAATATGGACACTCCTCCACCTTTAGTGTTTTGGTCATGGTTTGGTGGCCGGAAAGTGTGGTAAGAGTTGTAGCCTGGTATTGCAGAGGTGCTCTCTGGAGTCTCAAACCAGGTCTCAGATACTGCACAGATATCGAGCATTTTGAGGTTTAGACTTCTAGCACTGAGTAGCATTACCATCAGATTTTGCATGCTTGTACCTGTTACAGTGGTGGTTTTGTCCTTTGAACTTTGCCTAAAAATGACACTATAGGGGTGGCAAGAGCATTAGCCAGTAACCTGAATCCCAGGGTCAACAGGTGCAGACCATCTCTGGCAAAGCATCATGGTCTGTTGATCATGTCATCCTAGGCAGACAGATACTGGATCCCCTTTGAATGACCCCAGAAGCTTAGCCAATTGTTGAAGTCAGTCATTCTGTCCTTATACTGTGGTATCATTCTGGGCGAAGGCAGGAAGCTACTCAGGCCTAGGATCATACCTGCCTGGGCCACATGATCCAAGAGCTCTTCCATGTATCTTTTCATGTAGTCCAGGGAGTTATGTCTCAAGTCATTCACCCCAACAATGACAATGAGTCATATTTGTACTTGTTGTGGAGTGACTTGAGTGCATGCATTATGTGGCGGATCCTGACACCCAAAAGGCAGCTGACTGTAATTTTCTCCTTGTTCACCCTGGTGAGTGGGACATCAGTGTGTCTGACTATAGAGTCACCTATGACTAAAGTGTTGAGTACATTGTCTTAGGGGCTTTTGTTGGGTGGCAATCTGGTGTTGTGAGCTATGTGACACTTTGGTTGTGATTGGTGTTTGTTTGCATTTCAGCTTTGGAGGTCCTTGTTGCTTGGGCAGGTTACTGTTAAGGGCCTCCACATATGAGGGTTTAGTGTTGCTATGTGAGGGTGTTGATGGTGTGGGTTTAGAAGGGCTATGTGTTGCTTGAGGCGTAGTGAAAGTGTTAACCTTCTCCTCTTGACTGTCTAGCACAATATTGGCTGGAGAGAGCATTGTTTCCAGTTTAGCTATGTAAGTGCATCTCTCACAGGTTTTAGTGCTGGGTGGTAGAAGGAGAGGGTTGTCTGTGTACATGAGGCAATTTCTGCATTGCCCAAGTATGCCCAGATTCACCAGGTGGACAGGAGAAATCACCAGAAGCTGACCCTTGGACATGTCTAGTTTGGTGCTTTTTTGTAAAGGACAAGAGCTGTTTTCCCTTGCCTTAGCAAGGTACTTTGCAACTACAGGCTGTTTAATGCTTGCAATTAATTTCTCCTTATTAACAAGGAGAGTTGAGTGCTTGTATTAGTTTAAGGCTTCCTAGTGCTTTCCAGCAGGTTTTAGAGCAAGTGCTAGTCACAGGGATGCTTAAAGGTAAGATGAAAAAAATGGTTTATTTTAAACACTGCAGTGTGCACTACAGAAGTTAGATGTGAAAGTAGGTAACTTAAGTTTTACCTGTCTAAAAAGTTAAGTTTTAGTGGAGAGTCACTATTTTTAAAACAGAAAGATAGATTGAAAGGGGGTGGTCACATTTGTATTCTGGTACTATGGAATACAGTAGGCCAATAAATTTAAATAATTGAAGGGGAGTGATTTCACAAAATGATAATTTTGCGCTTACTCACACAAGCCAGTAAATGGATATTACTTTGCTGCAAACCTCTGGTTCTATCCAATTTGTGCATTTTCCAGAGCAATAATTTTAATAGTTACATTAATTATGGCCCTTCTCTGCCATTGTTTATGCCTTGGTCCAGATATCTTGCTCTGAGAGGTTCAGAAGTCTGCTAGACTTCTGATGTGTACCATTCCTTTGCAGGCATGGCAGCAAAGTTGCTTTCTGCAAAGCCGATGTCTTTTCAGGTTTCTAAGTTTGTAGGCACAATATTTACAAAGTATCCCTAGTTCTGGCCCCTTTTCCCACCCCATTACTGATGGCTTTTTCCAGATTTCCTGCTCTAACAGGTTGAGAGATCTGCTACATTTATTATGTGTACTGTGCCTTGGGGGTGTGGCAGCTAAGCTGTTTTCTACAAAGTCAGTGGGCCAGATTCACGAAGCCTCCGTGTAAGAGTTATAACTCTTACACGGAGGCTGCAGTTAAACGGTGTGATGTCAGCATGTCATGCATATGCATGAGGTGCATGAGGCATGCTGAATCACACTAGTAACTCTTACACGGTCCGTGTAAGAGAGTAGGGGGCGTGTCTGTAGGCTAAGCCCTGCAAGTGGACACGCCCCCGGAAGACTATAATGGCTGAAAGTAAACAGCCACGAGAGAGGCCATGGAAATGTGAATAAACACACTACACAACACATGCCCCGACTGACCATCAGTGTATAAAGTGAAGAGATGTTATAAAATTAAATTAAAACCTTTTTTTTTTTTTAAAACCCTGTAAATGTTTGCTACTGTGTGCGCTCGTGTGCGCGGGTGTGCTACTAGCGCAATTGCAGTTAGCAGTCAGTGGAAAAGGATATAAGAACTAAATATGCAACATAAGCCAAGAAGTAATAGCTTAGCGGTAGAGTTGCTGGCTTAAGAGTAGGCAGGCAGGGTTCGAGCCCCCACACCAACCTTTTTTTTTTTTTGTAAATAAGCACTAAAACGCCCCCTGACAGTATTGTACAAATGTAAAAGTATTCCCTTTTGTAAAATGGAATGAAATGGAGCATATATTTTGAAGTAACACAATAATAAAAATAGTCAGAAATGTACTGATAGCTAAGCTGCTGTGAGACAGATTGCCCGTAGCTGAGTACTGTTTAACAAGCTGCAAACTGCATGCCCGTTGCTAAGCACCGGTTTAATAGGCTGAAACTGTTTGCAACTAGCTGTGCTTAGCTGAACATGTGTGTCACTAGCCAATTAAGATTTATCTCAGCGCACACCATTTGCGCGCCGCTCCCACAAGCTAACTGCCAGTGCGCATGCGTTAGCTCCGCACAAACGAGCGCAGACCTGGTTTTAAGTGCTTAAAAGTGCTTTTGGCATGTTTGATTGACAGGTCCTCAACTCAGTTCTGTAAGGAAAATCAAAAATCAGTTGCCAGATTTGAACCCAGGATACCATGCACTAGAGTCAAGGTACTAAACCACGAAGCCATGACAGCAGTACCTAGAAATGCAGAAATAGCATATATATGTGATAAAATCCAGAATGGAGCATGATAAAGCATTTTCAGTGAAGAAGATACAATTCCAAAATGGCCAATCAGAGAAATGTGCGGGAAAAGAGGCATATATAAGCCCCATAGGTGGGAATACACAGCAGAAACGATTGTAGAACAGACCTGCAGTCAGAATGAGTGGAGTAGGTGAGGGACGTTGCTTTCGAGCACAGCGTTGGGGCGTTGAGGAGTCCAGATACATAGTCTGGCTCCTTGTCCATCATCACGAGGCCCAACTCATGCAGGGCCAGGTCTCATGGGGAGCGTACAGGGCAGAGGCATGGGACCAGTTGGCTCGTGATCTGACCAGTGCTACTGGCATTCCACGCACTGGTGAGCAGGTCCGTCACCACCATGCGGACCTGAAGCGACGCAAGCAAGACCAGTTGACCGAATGGATCCAGGAGGCCCTGGATATGCCCAACGCCCCACTACTGAGTAAGTTACATTTTACTTATGTATGTAAGGATTTCAACTGGCTGATACTATGGAGATGTGTAGTCCAATATTACTTCTTTCCAGCTGCAGGTGTCCGCTCTATGAACCGCGAGATGCATGGTCAGGGCTGGTGCGGCTGCACCACCATGCAGGTTAGTAACCCCACCCAGTACTTGTAAATAAATATTATACTGTAGCATGTATCAGAACACTGCAGTGTATTGATTAAAAGTAATATAATGTGCAAGCAAGATTTGAAAGTCTGCAGGTATGGCTGCAACAAGTTCATCAGTATGCAAGTGTAACTGGAAATATAATTGATAGAATTAAACAGTGCTGTAATACAGATGTCCCACCATTAATTAAAATAGTGTAACCTGCAGTAGTCTCAAGAATACAGCTTCAGAATCTGAGGTAGTCACATGTGAGATATATCCCCTGTTGAAATGCTGAATCATGACAGAAGTGAGGCTGTTGGAAAGTGTTTGAATCACCACCAGTCTAACATGTGAACAAAGCCTAGAAGTAGCAACCTGAACTGTGAAGTTGCAGGATGTGTGAGAGTGACAGAAAGGGTCATGTATGAATAAATAAAGTAGTAATAACCCCTGAATATATTAGCCCCAGTGTGTTTCTACAGAACTAAATGCATGTGGGAAGTACAACTTAATATCCCAAACTGATTTGAGTGTGTCAGAATCTGGAATGTCTAGGCCAAATTCTGTATATGGTGATCACAGTAAACAATTTGCAGATAGAATGAATGATTATTTGACAGACTAAACAGCCATAGTTGTCCCCTGCCCTGTCATCAAAGTGTAGCAGGATGATGTATCTGATCAAATTCAAAATAAGTAGGATAGTGATGTATTTGTAACAGGTCTAGCATGATAGTCAAATAAAAATTATTTTGAAACATCAGCTTCAACTTAATTGTGTACCTATTACAAATGTAAATCAATGTGTAACATATGAATGTGTCATCACTTTCTATCTCCACCCAACCCTATAATTCCATATAACAATACCCAATAAATAATGGTATGTGAACATTTCATTAATCATGGACATTTGTCCGTTCCAAAAATATATGCATGTCTGTTCGTGCATGTGCCCTGTTCATACCTGCAAATTTGATGGCCTGTTGCCATTAATCAACCCTGCATGTTGTTTGACTGTGTATTTCTGTTCAAATAATGCATGTGATATTGATATGCCCCTTGTTCAATGGTGTTAATATCTGGGTGTTTGTTTGATGGGAATACCAATGCATGCTGTTACAACTAATCTGAATGGAATAAAATGCCACTAACCCAAACTAACATAACAACTCACAAACCTAGAACGCTTGGGAAGGCAGGTCCCAGCGGACCCACCTCTCCCACCTCAGCTGGCGACAGGCCGGACCCCCCTCCGGTGGCCCTGTGCCACCTTCGGGTGGAAGCGCTGCAGGGGATGGGGCCGGTCCCCCCTCTGCAAGTGTGGCCGGAGGGGTTCGTCCACTCACCCTCCAAGGTGTCCGGTCTGTGGTGCGAAGGGAGATCCAAGACTCTGTTCTTGGGCCCCTACGCCAGCTTGAGGCTCGTGTGGCACAGCTAACGGCCCCGGCCATTGCCCCGCCTACACAGCCCCCAGCACAGCCCCGTCCTGGGCTGTGAAGGAACAGTGGCAACTGCCTATGGGTGGGGATATCAGTTCCACTGTTGCCATCTGTGGGCTCATGCATCTCGGATATCCCAACCTCCGTCCCCGTCAATTGTGTAACCCCCCCACGTGTGTCATACACCGCCCCTGTATGCGTCTTGTCTGTCTTGTCTGTTAACCTACCCAACCTACCTCCCCAGCTATACCGACTTCCTTCACCTGACATACCACTCTCACCTGAAAAAAAAAAAGGGCACTCTGTACCCACAAAAAATTACGCCCCATACATAGCTGTCCATGTCGCACACATGTCTGCTTGACATTGAAACAGTTAATTACAATTGGCTCTACAACAAATATTAATGTTGTCCTGACACCTCTCTCAGGGGTGAAAGGTTTCCAATGTCTCACCAAAATACATGGAAATGCACAACTGTTGCTGCCAAAGACATGGGCATCTATGGGCCTTACCTACATCCCTCCTGCAAATCCCACGCTTGTTTCCCTACTGTCTTACCCTCTTTGTGACCCCTTTTCACCACTTTCCTATCACCCCTTTTTCTTTTCTTTCAAAGAAATTAGCGCGGGTGTGCGTTTGTGTTAGCGGAGCTCACCGCCAGTGCGCTTATCGTGAGCTCAGCATAACGAGCAGACCTGGTTTAAAGTGCTTAAAAGTGCCTTTATGGCACTTTGATTGACAGGTCCTGTACTCAGTTTGAAAGTTTGCCAAGAAAAATAAATTCCCACTGCCCGTCTCGAACCCAGGACCTTGGTAACATTAGTCTGTATGACCTACCACTAAGCCATGCTTGCCTTACAAGAACACAGTGCTAAAATAAATATAACATGTAATAGTAGGAATCAGTATAAAGGCAATATAGGAGGTGTACTATCCAAAGCATGTCAGGTAGAGTTTCAATGGCCAAATTACTGGATTCCCATACTAGTTCAGTGTTAACAGAAACAGCCCTGCTACTTGTTAGCTTGTACATAATAAAGTAAGGTAATGTACATATATGAAGGTATGTATATATACACATACAGATATATAAATATATATTAATACATATGAAATATAGTTGTAGGTGTCAGTATCCATACACACTCACTACAGGAAACAGTGAAGATAAATGCAGCAACCAGAATCTGCAACACAGCCTGGCTCCTGTGAGACCTACTAACCCCTTTAACTGCTTAAAGGTGCCTCCAGCACTTTGATTGATAGGCCCTATACTCAAGTCACAAGCAGAATATAAGCATACTAGTAGGCCCTACCCCAAGACCATTGTAACACTAGTCTGTATGACCTACCACTAAGCCATGACTCTCATACAGGAATATAGTGCTAAATAAGTGGAACATGTAATAGTAGGAATGAAGATAAAGGCAATATAGTATGACTACTAACTAAAGCATGTCAGGCAGACTTTTATAGTCCCAATTACTGGATTTTCCCATACTAGTGTAGTGTTAACAGAAACAGCCCTGCTAATTGTTAGCTTGTACCCAATAATGTCAGCTAATGTACATATATGAAAGTATGTATATGTACACAGATATATATATATTTATATAGCAATACATATGACATATAGTTGTAGGTGTCAGTATGCATACACACTCACTACAGGGAACAGGCAAGAGAAATGCAGCAACCTGAATCTACAACACAGCATGAAGCATGGGAGATGTACTAACCTTCACACTCACAGAACACTGTCAACAGCATACCATCATGGTCCACGCCCTACAATCTGAAAGGGCAACTCCTATCTCACATACCCTTTTATAGCACTGTCCTGAAATCACAGTGAGACATGCAATCAGTACACAACTGGCTGCATGCAATTAGCAAATGCTGTCTTACAATTGGTGCAGAGGCCATCACATGGACCTATGCAGATACCTACAAAAGCAATGAGTACCCACACTACACTCATGCAATACATTCATTGCACAAAACTGACAGAGAAAGAGAGAGAGAGAGAGACAGAGAGAGAACAAAACAGAAATAAAGACAGCCAGCAGCAAAACCAGCAGCAGCAGCAGCAAACTTCAAGCAGCACCAGTGACACACCAACAGCTGCCACAAACACAGGTAATGCAAAGTAGCAGGTTAATACTGCGTTTACTGTGACACCTCCAAATGTATCATAGTTCACTATCTATAGGTATGTCCATGAGATATGTTGTGTGTACATAGTCCTGAAATATAAACATATGTAATATTGCTGTACATGTTACCCATACTTAACACTTCCATAGCTTAGAACACAAGGCCAGTTGTGCATATGATGCAGTAGTTCCCAGGGTCAGTAGAGGTTCCTCCTCATTGGTGTGGGACCACTGTGTATGTATGGCACTGTTCAGGTACATATCCTGTAGTATGGCCAGGGATTAATATCAGTCTGTCATGTGGTGCTATGTCCTCCAGGGGTGAATGTAGCACACATCCAGGGATACCATTTCATAACAGTTTTGCTATGTGTTCTGCAATGATGAAGGTGGCTCTCAACTGGACATGTGAGAGGATAGGGAGGTGACAGTCATTTGGGATAACTAATACCACATGTGTAGGAGAATGGGGGGGGGTACCTGCACCTAAACTGTCTGCAACAATGTTGCCAATATCTATGCATGTGGTGAATGTGAAGCATCTTAACACTGCTGACCACAGATGCCTTGCTGTCATGTGAATCTGCCCTGTGCTGCAGTAGCCTCCTACTATTTTTATACAATATGCCTGTATCTGTACTCCACTGGACATGATTAATAAGTGGTGTGCAGTTGTTCTGGGTTAGATATGTGTTTGCACAGTACATGCAGTATGTGGGATGTCTGTGGTAAGCATATGCAAAGGTGCTGGCGGTGTGTGTTGTGGCTACTACTGGCACAATGGGCTGCATGGATAGCATCACTGTCATAACTACTGAATAACTGTGTAATTAAATGCATACATAGCAAGGTAGTGTACTGTGCTTGTGGTGTTGTTCGGATATGTAAATCCAGGCTTAGTAATGTGTGCACATCACAGGGTTGGGTTGGATGGCAACACACATCCAGTATGTAGGGATGAACACCCAGAATGTGTCAGACGTGTCGCCTGTGCAGAAGTATCCGGCCATTACCTGTGCATCCCCCACAACACACACACATGCAACATATGGCAGAAGTACTATAGCAGTACACACATGTTCATAGGTTCATACTAGGCTATTTGCCCTAGGGCATTGGTAAGCCTAGTAGAATGTGTTTGTCTTTCACCACCCAATTACAAGTTATGCTGCTATGCCCTTGTCCGATGTTAGTATACTGTGCCTCTGTCTAACAGTGACATAGAAGTGATACCCGGGATACAACTATGATCTACATCCAGTCATCCAGATTCCTATGGAAGAAAGTCAATGAGGGACTCTGCCTAACCTGTAGTGTCAGCTCATTACAGAGTGAAGGGAGCCTCTCAGTCAGGAATATGCCCCTCCAGCATGTCCATGGATGTCAGTGCTGAGGTCCAACTCTCCTGAGCATGTGGCTGTATGGGACTCTGATTGCCTGAGGTGCAGCATGTTCATTACTGCTGGGTAGGACATGGCTGTATATGGCACGCACAGATTGCCTCTGAACCGGCAATAAGCCACTGAGTCCTGCGGGATTTACTTTACCTGGGAAGCATATGACATGTGTGTGAGCCATTGCATCCCCTTGATGAGGTACTGTTGTCCTGTACCAGTTGCTGTGGGTGTCTGGTTAGGTACATCCCAAAAGGTGCATTGTACGCAATTATAGGCTTGATGATGGATGAGTAAAGAGGCACAATGACCTCCCCTGCCATACATGTGAATCCCTCATGATTAGCTGGGCTATATAACATGTCTTTCAATCCACATTGACCATGTGGTTGACAAATGACAGACCGCTACCATGTTTCTACCCCAGGTCCCCAACTACATCTTCTGTACTCAATGGCCTAACACCTATGTTGTACTGTGCCACAAATGTGGAGGCATGGGAATCTGCATTGAATACTGATACTCCCCCTCCTTTGTTCAAGTGTTGTGGCCGACAAGAATGGTAACAGCTATAACCTGGTAGTACTGGTGTGCTCCTGTGAAACCTGAAACAGGTTCATGTTACTGCACAGATATCGATGTCCAGCATGTCAAGTAGGGTTTTGAGTATGTGCATCCTTAGGTCTAGACTTCTGGTGTTGAGTAGCATCACTCTCACTTCCTCATCCTTTGTGATACAAATGGATGTGGGTTTGCCTTATGAGCCTTGCCTAATACATGCACTATGTGTGTAGCAAGAGTCTCCGCCAAATTCCAATGGGACAGGGGCGACAGGTGCAAGCTGTCCCTAGCAATGCATACCACCCCAAGATGGCAGGCATTGGCACACCTGTGAATGACACCAGTATGTCAGTCAATTGTTGGAAGGGATCATCGTGCCTTGATATTGTGGCATGGTTCTAGGTGAGGGTAGGATGCTACTCAAGGTGTAGGGTCAAACTGTCTTGGGCTACGTGCTCAGAGAGCTCTGTACTGTCTCATGTCATGTAATCCAGGGAGGAATGTGTCAGGCCATTCACACCAGCATGGACAGTGACTGCGTCATACCTGTACTTGCCTTGGGGTTACCTGAGTATTTGTGTTATGTGGCAGGTCATACTGGCCGACAGGCTGCACACCGTGACCCTCACCTCATTAAGCCTGGTGAACGTGATGTTAGTGTGCCTGATGATAGAGGCACCTAGTACAGGTGTATGAGGTGTGTTGTTTACTGTTAATGGCTGTGAGTGTTCAGCACATTGGCT
Organism: Protopterus annectens; assembly: GCF_019279795.1. NCBI lineage: Eukaryota > Metazoa > Chordata > Ceratodontiformes > Protopteridae > Protopterus > Protopterus annectens. Next base: position 1,536,293,911 of record NC_056726.1, read on the forward strand.
TTGTGTGATATGTGTTGCA